>NC_092224.1:70678649-70978649 GCF_036320965.1 Panulirus ornatus
GCAAGGAACTACAGCAGGACCACGAAGGAACGTTCAGGATGGTGAGGGAGGGAGCGAGACACTTCCATAATGAAGATGGTAAGTTATTGATGACTGAGGACCTCAGTTGCAGGGAAATGTTCTTGACTAGGAGAACTTAGATGCCCAGGGAGGAGGCATGGAGATCCAGGTTCCTCAGACGTGTTCAGGAGATCTTCCTCTATGAGCAAGTCTTGGACCTGATGAGATCTAGAGAAGATGACACACCGTCATTACGACCCCGTCCGTACACAGCACGTAGACAGAACACATCGAGTACGAATCGCCTCTAGGAAAAGGTGATCACGTAGTGATAGATTTTGAGTACGTGGAGGACGCAAGAAGGGGGCCAGAGGAAGCGCACGACGCTAGGAGGAGACTCATCGGAGGCAGTCTGTAATGGCCCGGAGGTGGATGATGCCTCTCAGGTCTGGTCGCCTCGCCTCAAGAAGCACAGAGACAACATGACTGTAAGGGTCCAGGGAAGAGCAGCCGAGATGGTGCCTGAATTAAGAGATCTAAGCTGCAGTGAAAGGTTGAGGGCTACACAGCTTACCATCCTGGAGGAGAGAGGAGACAGGGGTGACCTGATACTAGCCTTGGATTTGTTTAGATCAACTGGACGTTGATAGTACACAGGTCTTCATGAGGCGCGTTTGTTTGCCAGAGTTACCAGAGTTTATTATGTTCAGAAGCTCAGAAGGAGACAGACTGGTCTAAAGGAATTTAAGGTATTCTGGTGTAGTGTGAGGCTGGTCGATTGTTAAATTGGTCTAAGCAAAAACACGGTTATTGCCGGCATTTTACAAAGATTTAATCGTCTTCTTGATGGTGTAGAAAGTACAACTCTCTCTCCCTACATTGTGCACGTGGGCAGTTAGATATAATTAGGCACACAGTCCTCACAACACCAGCAGTAATTCGTACAGGACTCACAACGCCACCAGTAGCTCACACAGTATTCACAACACCATCAGTAACTTACACGGTGCTCACAACACCACCAGGAAGTCTTGTGAGCCACTGGTGGTGTTGTGAGCACCTTGTTACCACCATCTTTATGAGGCCTGCCGTTCGACCAGCCCTGAACATCAGTTCCCACATACTAATGTTTACACTGGTATAAACATCATCTCTTGCCTATATTGCTACACCAGAGGAATGTTTCCAGTAATCCAGGTCATGTTGTTGTTCTGTTGCTGTTGGAAGGCTGCTCTCTGCCATGTGGTTATGAGGTGTTCCATGTGGTTGGATCCTGCAGTCTGTGTTGGGTGTGTTTGTCTGTTGTTTGAGTATCATCCTACGTATGGGAGGTCATTAATAAGCTCATGGCTCATGATCACATGTCAGGGACACGAGTGTAATATCTATTTTTATTTCATCTAAAATCCTCTTAGTTTGCCGCGTTGCTGGAGTCGCTCACAAAGGCTGAGCTCAGATGGGAAGGTGCTTATATTTACTCACATGCAAATGAGAAAACTTGAATAAAAGGAGAGTTATCTTCCAGAGTGAGTTGTTGAGTGCGACGGTACGATCCTTGAGCACAACGGTACGGCTTGAATTCGACGGTGCGATACTTAAGCACGACGATACGACCCTTGAGCTTATCGGTTCCTCCTTAAGCACGAAGGTACGACCCGTGAGCGTGTCCTTACAACCCTTGAGCACGACAGGGCTATCCTTGAGCATAGCATTACGACCCTTGGCCATGATGGTAAGACCTGAGCACGACAGTACGACCCTTGATTACGACGGCACGACCCTCAAGTATGATGGCCAAACCTCTGACTGACCACAGGACTCTGTGCTGGGTCCACCACAGTCTCTGGTCTGTGTACATCACTTGCTCAACGGAGCTGAATCGTATCTGAAAACGTTTCCGACGACGCTCAAATTGTGACAGAAGTGCGCGAAATGAGACTGCAAGATATGGCAAAGGGACCCAAACAAAATAACAGCCGTAGTCAGACATATGACCATTGAAATGTAACCATGCAAATTGCAAGTTGATGAGGAAGGAGAAAGGAAATGAACAGACCATATTGCGACCTTCGTATTTAGGAAAACAGGTGAATAGATTTGTGCAGTGAAAGGAACCAGGGGTGAGATCACGTAATGCTAATCACGAGGAAATCACGTGTGGGAAGATCGCGAAAGAGACGAGTTATATTTCCTTCAGTGCCAGAGTCGCTCTGAAGTACATGGACAATGTGTTCAGGAGGATGTGCGCAACTTATAAGCAACGAAATGTGGCAGATACTGCAAGAGGGTGGATCTCCTTGTGAGACGTATAGGAGAAAGGAAAGCTGTCGTATGATTACAGTGCGTTTGTGGACAATATAAAGGAGAAACTCTAGAGGAATACAGTGGAAGTGATGGCAGAATTGAGAGTGATGATTTATGAAGAGAGGAGGGAAGGCCTCGATCTACCCACAGTGGAAGAAATGGGAGGATATTGGACCTACGTGAAAACCGTTTATTTATATATTAAGCTGCTTAGGCACCGTCAGTACATAGCAGCTCTTAGAAGTCAGGCAAGACTTGATAACGGGAGAACAGAAGGGTCACAAGAATATTTCCACAGTGGAGTCGTGAACACGTAGGGCAAGGGAAGGGAAGGTGATGTGAATGTAGATAACAATGAAAAATTTAATCGTATTTTAAACAGAAATGATTAACAGATAAGGTCCTGCAGAGTAAAGTACCTTCCCCGTATAACCCACACACACACACACACACACACACACACACACACACACACACACACACACACATGGACTTTCGTGGTGTAATGGTTAGCGTTACTGACCATGAACTATCACGGGCCCGCTAGGGGTTGGGTCAGTATGGGTTCGAATCCTTGGCTCGGCAGACAACCCCTATCGAATCCCAGCTGTTCTTCCTCCCCTCGGGACTGTTTGATTAAATAGTTACCCGGCACAAGCTGCAGGCCGGGCCAGCACGGTGCTTGGTGCACCAGTCACCAGGTCTCACCACCAGCAGGAGGGGGCTGCCCCTGACCAGCACGGTGCTGGTGTATCAGTCACCAGGTCTCACCACCAGCAGGAGGGGACCGCCCTTGACCAGCACGGTGCTGGTGTATCAGTCACCAGGTCTCACCACCAGCAGGAGGGGGCTGCCCCTGACCAGCACGGTGCTGGTGTATCAGTCACCAGGTCTCACCACCAGCAGGAGGGGGCTGCCCCTGACCAGCACGGTGCTGGTGTATCAGTCACCAGGTCTCACCACCAGCAGGAGGGGACCGCCCCTGACCAGCACGGTGCTGGTGTATCAGTCACCAGGTCTCACCACCAGCAGGAGGGGACCGCCCCTGACCAGCACGGTGCTGGTGTATCAGTCACCAGGTCTCACCACCAGCAGGAGGGGACCGCCCCGGGCCGGCACGGTGCTGGTGTATCAGTCACCAGGTCTCACCACCAGCAGGAGGGGACCGCCCCTGACCAGCACGGTGCTGGTGTATCAGTCACCAGGTCTCACCAGCAGGAGGAGACCGCCCCTGACCAGCACGGTGCTGGTGTATCAGTCACCAGGTCTCACCACCAGCAGGAGGGGACCGCCCCGGGCCGGCACGGTGCTGGTCGACGCGTCGCGGCCGCTTGCTGACCGACGGCTCATTGTTGCGGGCTAGAGGGGCGTCAGCCGCGACCAAACTGATTATTATTCCCGGGAAAGTAATTTTCCGGCGTGATCATAACCGTCCAGGCCGTCCCAAATATACTGTTTATTTTATTGTGCAATGATAGTGACGAAGGGTTTTAATGAGGCAAACTTTACATTGACTACGGCAAAATGTTGTCAAATACACAACGTATTGCGTGTAATTGTGAGTGTGTGTGGTGGAGGAGGGTGGGAGGTGGCGTGTCTGGAGTACTCGTGGTGGAGGGTTGGAGGTTGTTCAGCAACAGGGTGTTGCTAGTGATGGCGATGTTGGGGAGGGGGGGTCAATGACTGAGTCAGCTATAGCATTGTTGGAGATGTTGGAGATTGGAAGGAAAACACTCGTTCCTTTGAGCCAGACGTGGGGGCGGTACCGGTAATAAGAGTATCTTGAACTAGTTGTCGATGGAGTGGTTCATGTGGGAGCAGTCAGGTCGTGTGGGAGTGGCCGGGCGTCGGTCGGTGCGGAGTGTGTGAGTGGGCAGGCTGCTGCCAGCGGTGGGGGTTGCGGTGCCTCATGGGCTCACCATGTGGACGACATGCTCGATCATGTGAGAGTTGAGATATGGATACGAGGAGTGTGGTTGTATGTGGCACCCAGCTCCTGGGGAGGAGATGCCTACTAGTGGTGAGCAGACATTTCAAACAGGGGATATGCATGTCCTGTATACTGATTTAGGCGATTAACTTATCAGTCCTCTTGTCTTTCTTGCGCCTCGTACATCATTGGATCTGTCTGTTTCTTGTCGTCACATCGCCCGCTCACCACTTTTGCCCCACCAGCCGTCCTTCCTTCGTTGCTGGTGGAGTATTTTGCAACTCATTTGCGTCTGGTGCGCACAGGAGCTGTTGACACTTGTGAGGGAGTTGCCTGTGGTGTGTCATCTTTGTCGTGAGGGTTGGGCGTGGCTGAGGGTGTTACAGGTCTATGTCCATCCCCTGGTGAGGACCTCATGTTTCGTCCGTTGTTGTGTACGGCCACTGTTGTCATTATTACTCCTGTGTGTGTAGTAATGTGTCCATCGTCTACTACACCCTGTAGCTCCTCCTGTAGTAATGTGTCCGATCTCCACTACATCCTGCAGCTCCTCCTGCAGCGTGTCAGAGGTTCCTTGACGACGGGGAAGGTTTGCTGGCGTCGCTAGTGAAGGTGAGGTTAAGACGCCACAGGATTTTGCGTGGATGGTCCTGACTCGTGTAAGCCTCCGAGGTGACAGTTTGTGCTGCAGCTCCTCCTTGGTTTGTGTCAACACAGTTGGAACTGACTGACACCTGCTGTTGCACAGGCAACACATAGGTCGCAATACAAGTTTTCCAGCACTACGCCTCTCCCTGAACCGGGCGTGTAGAGCGAAGCTTCATTAGTCCCTGGAATGGTAATTACTCCACCGTTTTCTATAATCTGAATACGTATATAGAAGTTATAACATGTTGTTATGAGTATGGTAGTATTATCTGCTATAACTTTTGGAACATTTGTCACTCGTTATTTCTCATATTCTGAGCAGTTACCTGGATCCTAACACTCTCTCCGACGATCCAAACAGCACAAGATAACACGTGCGCAACGAAACCGTGGAGTAGGTTGATTGATGTATAGATACAGCGTATAGTAACAGGCTGACGGTCACAACAGATATCTTGTGGTTTGGTACAGCCTGGTCTTTGCACCCTGTTATTTCTCTTTGTGGTTACTCAGCAAATATTCGTTATATATATATATATATATATATATATATATATATATATATATATATATATATATATATATATATATATATATATATATATATATTTATATATATATATATATATATATATATATATATATATATATATATATATATATATATATATATATATATATCCCTGGGATTAGGTTAGGTTAGGTTAGGTAGCATTCCCGCCTGTTACACAGGGGTCCCGGGTTCGATCCTGGCTGTTGGAGATTTGTATTATATATATATATATATATATATATATATATATATATATATATATATATATATATATATATATATATATATATATATATACTGTATCCTCGGGTGATTTTTCAGCTGATAGAAAGCCAAGATTCCGGGATGATATTTTTTTCCCCTCGAGTTGAGAAGCCACAGGAATCAACCCTTGTGGTTCCCAGTCATTAAATGTGTGACAGAAAGTGAAAATTGGCCATCCTTCTCACGGGCTGACCCACAACACAGATAATCGTGTGTTTACCGCCCACCAGCGCTCCCACGTGGCTCGGCTTTCACTCACTCGAGTTCTTAAGAGTGCACACACACAAAATAGGGTTTCTTTGCTCCCCCTCCTACTCATTACTGTGTTCTGGTACTGGTTACTTGCTTGAGAGGGGGTTTGCTTTGTGCAATTCTTTCTTCAGTATGAGGGAACCCGCTGCAGTGTGCAACATATGGTAGCGGAACGTCTTTTGTCCTTATGTTGATTCAGTTTTCTGAAAGTATTCAGCCTATGAACGTGATCGAAGAATATATAGTCAGCTCATCCTTGCTCTGTGTGATCTCACTTGCTTATACTAAAGGAATTTACCCTTGATGTTGCTTGATTTACCTCCCTAAAGTTAGTGTGGCTCATCACAACTCTGCTGGAGTTGTCTTAAGAGAGAGTGAAAAAGAACGTCAAAAAAATTGAGGTTTGGTTTAGTGTTCGACAGGTTGAGGGAGATGACTGTGACAGGGTTCATCTGTTGCTTTGTCGATGAGTAACTGGACTGAGGAAATACCTCATACACAAGAGGCTTTTGCTGGACTGAAAATTACCCTCGTAATCATCATCCTGATCTGGACTCGCCTCAGGGAAGCTTTCCAAAGACATAAAGACATAAAACTTCGTGAGTGTCTGGAGATGTTGTTCTCAGAGCCTCATCCTTTGTCCTACCTTCTTCAGCCTCCCACCAAGACTGGCACACCAGTGTGTCGTATTCGTGGTCGTCTACCTCATGGTGTCTCATCGAGAGGAAGACGTGGAAGGAAAGTTAGAAGAAAATGTATATTTTTTTTTCCTGAAAGCTGTCGATGTTCTCATTGTTTATCATTGAACAGACAGAATTTCTTCACAGCCTCAGACTGTGCACTGATAGTAAGCGTGTCCATAGGCAATACTGAAACTCAAATGGTTACTCATCGTACTTTTTTTGTTGGTAAAATAAAATCCTTATTTGTCTTATTACAAAGATGCAAAACATCCTCCTTCCCATAATGCTGGAAAACATAAGCTGCAATTATCACAGCGTCGACCCCTGGAAGTTCACCAGTTCTACACTGCTAAAACAAAAAGTTTAATCCATATGACCCACTGTTGCAACTTACAAGTTCGCCATCTTACACTGCTGAAACAATGAAAACCTTCACGCATCCCACACTGCTGAAACAACTTCACCTTCTCCCACACCACTGAAATATCAAACACATCACCTCACCCACAACTTTGCAATCTGCTCCACACTGGTGCAACACAAATGCTCCGCTCATCACACAGTGTTAAGGCATGATACAAACCAACAACATGTCACCCATGCCAATTTTGTTGATAAAGTCTTCACAATACAGAAACTTAAGTGAAATTCAACCCTTTAGCGCACACCACAACGCGACGGTGAAATGTTGAATTTCACGCACTATACACGGGTGGTGAATGAAACGTGGCCCATCGCGCAATGGTGACACAGGGAGCTTCATTCACAAGACGATGGTGAATTATTACAAAGCTTCGTCCATTACTTCTGAAGGGCAGAGCTTCACTCCTGAGTCTGTTTCATAGCTTCGTCCGACGCACACTTGTGGAGCGTCACGTAATGCTGAGACGCGAAGCTTCACCTGGAACTTGCCTCTGAAACACGGGGATTTGTCCATTACACTACGGTGAGAAGAAGAGCTTCATCCATTGCTGGGACTTGACCTCCACTCCTGTACACCTCCTCTCGTGCGTCACCGCTAGCTTGAGATCTTTTTACCCTCCGGCCACAACCAATGACAAATAGAGCCTTCGTTCGCATTTATCTATGCAGAACCTGATCTTTCATGTCTCTTAGGTATAGAATTTTCTTGCCACTGAATGGAAGCAAAGTGTCGCACTTACTATTTCCAAGACCAGGACTTGAATCATCGACCTCCGACGCTCCAACAGACATCTGAAAATAACGAAAATGGACGACTCCGATCGTGTAGTCTTCAGGAATTGTGAGGTCTCTGGCTGGCTGGGTGTAGTGTAGTGCTGCAGCTCGGCTCGGGTAACGTGTGTGGAGGACGATCTGCAGGTCGAACATTATACTCTCTTCATCTTGTTCTGTAAGCCAGCAGCAAGTCAGCCTCCTCGCCCAGTTTGTGGTGTGTAGAGACAATGTGTCTGTCTCGTATTGAGGCTTCGATATTACCAGCGTGTTGACCCGAGACACCGAAGCTCTCTAAGGGAGGGGAAGCCTTGGCTGCGCCCGGCCTGCAGGACACCTGACCAGCTGGTGGGTGACAACGCACTGGAAGACTCAGAAACAAGATCATCGTCTGTGTGGGACCTGGCGAGTCTAACAAGGTAGAGAGGATGACACACATGTTCACCGTCGTAAATTTTTGGAAATAAAGATGCCTGAGTTCGATACCCCTGGCGACCTGGGTCAGGCAGAGTTGACCAAGCCTGAGTGACGTTTGCCAAAAAAAAAAAAAAAAAAGGGCAGACTTTCGAGCAGCAGGGTCAACAACCCGGACTTTCCCTGACATAGTGAATTATATCCTCGAAGTTTTACGTTGGGAAATTTGAATGAACGTCGTGTGTTAGAGACCTGACCCCCTGGCGTTGAACTTGAGAGCAGATATTATCATGAATCACGTTGAGGGAAGAAGAGCGCCTCGTCAACTTCAAATATCCGCGTTTTGGTGTTGGGCACGAGTGTTGTGGTGGGCGTCCGGGCGTGCAGTCGACTGTGTGAAGCCATCCCCGAAGGCCAGGTCTAGTGACCCGACCTTCCCGTGACTCACCCCTGCAGCCTGCTACTACCCTCCTCGCCTCCCGCACACCTCCTCCATTACCACCTGCTGGTGGAAGTGGTGTTGGCAGTGTCATCCACTGTTCCAGCCTCCCGAGGGAGCCCTCTTGGTGGCAGACATAGACCTAGAAGACGCAGTACATATCGAAGACCCGTCAGGCCCTTGGCGTGGAATGAATTTATCCGGGGATTCTGCAGTGTGGCGGGTCGTTGTGGCGCAGGACCGTGGCTCACCTCAAGTGCCGGATTGTTTGTGTTGTGGAGGAGGAGAAGGATCTTGTGTGGGGTGTGGGCGGAGGAGAGGGGGAAGGAAGGGTGGCACGTGCGAGCCGTGGCTGCCTTACGCTGCGAATCAATATTGCCTCCCGCATCACCACTTTCCTTCATACAAGTCTCTACTGCCGCCGCTCCTGCTGCCACCATTGTCCCGCTATCATCAACACTCGCCCTTCCTCCCCCACCCACCTCTCTCTCTCTCTCTCTCTCTCTCTCTCTCTCTCTCTCTCTCTCTCTCTCTCTCTCTCTCTCTCTCTCTCTATCTCTCTCGTCTGCCACCCCATTACATCCCCGCCACCGTCCCTGCTCCTGCCACCACTTCCAGCACCGCGGGTTCCTCACAGTCCTCTGCAGCTGTGGTGCCATACCCTCGGCCCGCCTCTCCCAGCCCTCCTCACCACTCAACCGTCAGCCATCTCTTGACTCTCCCCTTCTCTCTCTCTCTCTCTCTCTCTCTCTCTCTCTCTCTCTCTCTCTCTCTCTCTCTCTCTCTCTCTCTCTCTCTCTCTCTCTCTCTCCATCATTTTCTCACCCCGAGCTACCGGGCGGCTTTCCCCTCCTCCATCCACTCTCCTCCGTACTCCTCATCCACAACACTTTATAACTCTCCCTCCTTCCCCCTCCTCCTCCCCCCCCCCCCCCCCCAGCTCAGCCGCCACTAATTGCCTGGCCAGAAAAGTGAATTTGTGTCCTGAAGCGTCGTCAGCAGAGAGGGGGGGGGGGGGACCCTAGGCAACGTATATATGGACGAGAGGGGAAGGACGCTGAATATCTTCCTCGTATTACGATTTTTGACTTTACGACTCAGGATTTTTAATGACTTTGGCCAAGCCAGATGTCGACGCCTCTTGTGACTGAACACAACTGGAGTGACTGATTCATATGAGAAGAAGGGGATGTGGGTGGTGGATGGGTTGTGATCTCTACGTTCCTACTATACTGGAGGTTTTAGCAACATGTCATCCTGCACTGTTTCTTTGTCTCGTGTTTCCAAACGCTTCCTCTTAATGATCCATCGGTGGTGGATGATTCATCCCGTCATGTTTTATCTGTTCGGTCAGTAACTGTTGTGTTTTTTGCCCAGTCACAACCTTTTGTCCTGTCTGTGTGTTTTCCTTCATCGTTTTCTGTATTTATACCCATTTTTTTTTTTTTTCGTCTTCGCTTTTATTCTTAGCCGTATTTCGTTTCCCTTATTCGTATGACATTACCTTTTTATATAATGCTGCTCTTTACTGTTCATTTTCTCTTTTATTCATATTTCATTAATATTTCTTGTGTTACCTTTTTTTTATATTACCATACCCTTTGTTGTTGGTGCCCCATTCCATATTCCATTTTCTATAGTACCTCATTCTACATTTCATTATTTTCATGGTACCCATTCCAGCTTTTTCATGGTACATTATTTTTTATTTTCTTTTTACATAATACCCTATTTGTATATTCCCATTTCATGGTACCTATTCTATATTCCCTATTTTTCTAGATACCCATTCTATATTCCATTTTTTATCATGGTAGCCTATTCTTTACTTCCATTTATTTCATGGTACCCCATTCGAAATTCCCTATTTTTCATGGTACCTTCTCCTGTATTCACCTGAACCATGTCATATTCCTTTATTGTTTCTGATATTTACTTTCATTATACATTTATCGGTTTTCTCCCTCTTGATCACCCTTAAGTCTCTCTCTCATTTTTCAACCAAATTTTGTTTGAGAGACAATGGATTACTAGCTTGATTTTATTGCCTGTGTTCTGTATGGTTGACAGTTATCTGTGATAGAGAGGAAGAACGTAACTTCATCATGAGCACCCAGCTGTATACAAGATACAAGACGCCTTACAAAGATCTGACGTAGTTTATCAATGCCAATATCAACAAGGAGACTGCCAGCTCTTAACTAGCATGACCTACATGGGAAGCACAACCTGTCCACTGTCCACAAGACTCACTCTGCACCTACATGAACGCCCCATCTACCTCCATGTCACCTACGAAGCAGAACTCTGCCCCCATACGAGAGACGATTGTTATGTCTACAAGGCTACTACGCCATGAACAAAACACGAGACGCCTATACATCGGCATTGCGCTACTTATCCAAAAACAACACAAAAAAAAATCATCAACAAGGAGAACATGGTCCAAGACAGGAGACTACAGCAACACGCCCCAGCACCACGTTACAACCAATGAGCGTCGTGTTCAAGGGTCGTACCGTCGTGTTCAAGGGTCGTACCGTCGTGTTCAAGGGTCGTACCGTCGTGTTCAAGGGTCGTACCGTCGTGTTCAAGGGTCGTACCGTCGTGTTCAAGGGTCGTACCGTCGTGTTCAAGGGTCGTACCGTCGTGTTCAAGGGTCGTACCGTCGTGTTCAAGGGTCGTACCGTCGTGTTCAAGGGTCGTACCGTCGTGTTCAAGGGTCGTACCGTCGTGTTCAAGGGTCGTACCGTCGTGTTCAAGGGTCGTACCGTCGTGTTCAAGGGTCGTACCGTCGTGTTCAAGGGTCGTACCGTCGTGTTCAAGGGTCGTACCGTCGTGTTCAAGGGTCGTACCGTCGTGTTCAAGGGTCGTACCGTCGTGTTCAAGGGTCGTACCGTCGTGTTCAAGGGTCGTACCGTCGTGTTCAAGGGTCGTACCGTCGTGTTCAAGGGTCGTACCGTCGTGTTCAAGGGTCGTACCGTCGTGTTCAAGGGTCGTACCGTCGTGTTCAAGGGTCGTACCGTCGTGTTCAAGGGTCGTACCGTCGTGTTCAAGGGTCGTACCGTCGTGTTCAAGGGTCGTACCGTCGTGTTCAAGGGTCGTACCGTCGTGTTCAAGGGTCGTACCGTCGTGTTCAAGGGTCGTACCGTCGTGTTCAAGGGTCGTACCGTCGTGTTCAAGGGTCGTACCGTCGTGTTCAAGGGTCGTACCGTCGTGTTCAAGGGTCGTACCGTCGTGTTCAAGGGTCGTACCGTCGTGTTCAAGGGTCGTACCGTCGTGTTCAAGGGTCGTACCGTCGTGTTCAAGGGTCGTACCGTCGTGTTCAAGGGTCGTACCGTCGTGTTCAAGGGTCGTACCGTCGTGTTCAAGGGTCGTACCGTCGTGTTCAAGGGTCGTACCGTCGTGTTCAAGGGTCGTACCGTCGTGTTCAAGGGTCGTACCGTCGTGTTCAAGGGTCGTACCGTCGTGTTCAAGGGTCGTACCGTCGTGTTCAAGGGTCGTACCGTCGTGTTCAAGGGTCGTACCGTCGTGTTCAAGGGTCGTACCGTCGTGTTCAAGGGTCGTACCGTCGTGTTCAAGGGTCGTACCGTCGTGTTCAAGGGTCGTACCGTCGTGTTCAAGGGTCGTACCGTCGTGTTCAAGGGTCGTACCGTCGTGTTCAAGGGTCGTACCGTCGTGTTCAAGGGTCGTACCGTCGTGTTCAAGGGTCGTACCGTCGTGTTCAAGGGTCGTACCGTCGTGTTCAAGGGTCGTACCGTCGTGTTCAAGGGTCGTACCGTCGTGTTCAAGGGTCGTACCGTCGTGTTCAAGGGTCGTACCGTCGTGTTCAAGGGTCGTACCGTCGTGTTCAAGGGTCGTACCGTCGTGTTCAAGGGTCGTACCGTCGTGTTCAAGGGTCGTACCGTCGTGTTCAAGGGTCGTACCGTCGTGTTCAAGGGTCGTACCGTCGTGTTCAAGGGTCGTACCGTCGTGTTCAAGGGTCGTACCGTCGTGTTCAAGGGTCGTACCGTCGTGTTCAAGGGTCGTACCGTCGTGTTCAAGGGTCGTACCGTCGTGTTCAAGGGTCGTACCGTCGTGTTCAAGGGTCGTACCGTCGTGTTCAAGGGTCGTACCGTCGTGTTCAAGGGTCGTACCGTCGTGTTCAAGGGTCGTACCGTCGTGTTCAAGGGTCGTACCGTCGTGTTCAAGGGTCGTACCGTCGTGTTCAAGGGTCGTACCGTCGTGTTCAAGGGTCGTACCGTCGTGTTCAAGGGTCGTACCGTCGTGTTCAAGGGTCGTACCGTCGTGTTCAAGGGTCGTACCGTCGTGTTCAAGGGTCGTACCGTCGTGTTCAAGGGTCGTACCGTCGTGTTCAAGGGTCGTACCGTCGTGTTCAAGGGTCGTACCGTCGTGTTCAAGGGTCGTACCGTCGTGTTCAAGGGTCGTACCGTCGTGTTCAAGGGTCGTACCGTCGTGTTCAAGGGTCGTACCGTCGTGTTCAAGGGTCGTACCGTCGTGTTCAAGGGTCGTACCGTCGTGTTCAAGGGTCGTACCGTCGTGTTCAAGGGTCGTACCGTCGTGTTCAAGGGTCGTACCGTCGTGTTCAAGGGTCGTACCGTCGTGTTCAAGGGTCGTACCGTCGTGTTCAAGGGTCGTACCGTCGTGTTCAAGGGTCGTACCGTCGTGTTCAAGGGTCGTACCGTCGTGTTCAAGGGTCGTACCGTCGTGTTCAAGGGTCGTACCGTCGTGTTCAAGGGTCGTACCGTCGTGTTCAAGGGTCGTACCGTCGTGTTCAAGGGTCGTACCGTCGTGTTCAAGGGTCGTACCGTCGTGTTCAAGGGTCGTACCGTCGTGTTCAAGGGTCGTACCGTCGTGTTCAAGGGTCGTACCGTCGTGTTCAAGGGTCGTACCGTCGTGTTCAAGGGTCGTACCGTCGTGTTCAAGGGTCGTACCGTCGTGTTCAAGGGTCGTACCGTCGTGTTCAAGGGTCGTACCGTCGTGTTCAAGGGTCGTACCGTCGTGTTCAAGGGTCGTACCGTCGTGTTCAAGGGTCGTACCGTCGTGTTCAAGGGTCGTACCGTCGTGTTCAAGGGTCGTACCGTCGTGTTCAAGGGTCGTACCGTCGTGTTCAAGGGTCGTACCGTCGTGTTCAAGGGTCGTACCGTCGTGTTCAAGGGTCGTACCGTCGTGTTCAAGGGTCGTACCGTCGTGTTCAAGGGTCGTACCGTCGTGTTCAAGGGTCGTACCGTCGTGTTCAAGGGTCGTACCGTCGTGTTCAAGGGTCGTACCGTCGTGTTCAAGGGTCGTACCGTCGTGTTCAAGGGTCGTACCGTCGTGTTCAAGGGTCGTACCGTCGTGTTCAAGGGTCGTACCGTCGTGTTCAAGGGTCGTACCGTCGTGTTCAAGGGTCGTACCGTCGTGTTCAAGGGTCGTACCGTCGTGTTCAAGGGTCGTACCGTCGTGTTCAAGGGTCGTACCGTCGTGTTCAAGGGTCGTACCGTCGTGTTCAAGGGTCGTACCGTCGTGTTCAAGGGTCGTACCGTCGTGTTCAAGGGTCGTACCGTCGTGTTCAAGGGTCGTACCGTCGTGTTCAAGGGTCGTACCGTCGTGTTCAAGGGTCGTACCGTCGTGTTCAAGGGTCGTACCGTCGTGTTCAAGGGTCGTACCGTCGTGTTCAAGGGTCGTACCGTCGTGTTCAAGGGTCGTACCGTCGTGTTCAAGGGTCGTACCGTCGTGTTCAAGGGTCGTACCGTCGTGTTCAAGGGTCGTACCGTCGTGTTCAAGGGTCGTACCGTCGTGTTCAAGGGTCGTACCGTCGTGTTCAAGGGTCGTACCGTCGTGTTCAAGGGTCGTACCGTCGTGTTCAAGGGTCGTACCGTCGTGTTCAAGGGTCGTACCGTCGTGTTCAAGGGTCGTACCGTCGTGTTCAAGGGTCGTACCGTCGTGTTCAAGGGTCGTACCGTCGTGTTCAAGGGTCGTACCGTCGTGTTCAAGGGTCGTACCGTCGTGTTCAAGGGTCGTACCGTCGTGTTCAAGGGTCGTACCGTCGTGTTCAAGGGTCGTACCGTCGTGTTCAAGGGTCGTACCGTCGTGTTCAAGGGTCGTACCGTCGTGTTCAAGGGTCGTACCGTCGTGTTCAAGGGTCGTACCGTCGTGTTCAAGGGTCGTACCGTCGTGTTCAAGGGTCGTACCGTCGTGTTCAAGGGTCGTACCGTCGTGTTCAAGGGTCGTACCGTCGTGTTCAAGGGTCGTACCGTCGTGTTCAAGGGTCGTACCGTCGTGTTCAAGGGTCGTACCGTCGTGTTCAAGGGTCGTACCGTCGTGTTCAAGGGTCGTACCGTCGTGTTCAAGGGTCGTACCGTCGTGTTCAAGGGTCGTACCGTCGTGTTCAAGGGTCGTACCGTCGTGTTCAAGGGTCGTACCGTCGTGTTCAAGGGTCGTACCGTCGTGTTCAAGGGTCGTACCGTCGTGTTCAAGGGTCGTACCGTCGTGTTCAAGGGTCGTACCGTCGTGTTCAAGGGTCGTACCGTCGTGTTCAAGGGTCGTACCGTCGTGTTCAAGGGTCGTACCGTCGTGTTCAAGGGTCGTACCGTCGTGTTCAAGGGTCGTACCGTCGTGTTCAAGGGTCGTACCGTCGTGTTCAAGGGTCGTACCGTCGTGTTCAAGGGTCGTACCGTCGTGTTCAAGGGTCGTACCGTCGTGTTCAAGGGTCGTACCGTCGTGTTCAAGGGTCGTACCGTCGTGTTCAAGGGTCGTACCGTCGTGTTCAAGGGTCGTACCGTCGTGTTCAAGGGTCGTACCGTCGTGTTCAAGGGTCGTACCGTCGTGTTCAAGGGTCGTACCGTCGTGTTCAAGGGTCGTACCGTCGTGTTCAAGGGTCGTACCGTCGTGTTCAAGGGTCGTACCGTCGTGTTCAAGGGTCGTACCGTCGTGTTCAAGGGTCGTACCGTCGTGTTCAAGGGTCGTACCGTCGTGTTCAAGGGTCGTACCGTCGTGTTCAAGGGTCGTACCGTCGTGTTCAAGGGTCGTACCGTCGTGTTCAAGGGTCGTACCGTCGTGTTCAAGGGTCGTACCGTCGTGTTCAAGGGTCGTACCGTCGTGTTCAAGGGACGTACCGTCGTGTTCAAGGATCGTACCATCGTGTTCAAGGATCGTACCATCGTGTTCAAGGATCGTACCATCGTGTTCAAGGATCGTACCATCGTGTTCAAGGATCGTACCATCGTGTTCAAGGATCGTACCATCGTGTTCAAGGATCGTACCATCGTGTTCAAGGATCGTACCATCGTGTTCAAGGATCGTACCATCGTGTTCAAGGATCGTACCATCGTGTTCAAGGATCGTACCATCGTGTTCAAGGATCGTACCATCGTGTTCAAGGATCGTACCATCGTGTTCAAGGATCGTACCATCGTGTTCAAGGATCGTACCATCGTGTTCAAGGATCGTACCATCGTGTTCAAGGATCGTACCATCGTGTTCAAGGATCGTACCATCGTGTTCAAGGATCGTACCATCGTGTTCAAGGATCGTACCATCGTGTTCAAGGATCGTACCATCGTGTTCAAGGATCGTACCATCGTGTTCAAGGATCGTACCATCGTGTTCAAGGATCGTACCATCGTGTTCAAGGATCGTACCATCGTGTTCAAGGATCGTACCATCGTGTTCAAGGATCGTACCATCGTGTTCAAGGATCGTACCATCGTGTTCAAGGATCGTACCATCGTGTTCAAGGATCGTACCATCGTGTTCAAGGATCGTACCATCGTGTTCAAGGATCGTACCATCGTGTTCAAGGATCGTACCATCGTGTTCAAGGATCGTACCATCGTGTTCAAGGATCGTACCGTCGTGCTCAAGGAACATACCGTCGTTCCGAAGGGACGTACCGTCGTGTTCAAGGATCGTACCATCGTGTTCAAGGATCGTACCATCGTGTTCAAGGATCGTACCATCGTGTTCAAGGATCGTACCATCGTGTTCAAGGATCGTACCATCGTGTTCAAGGATCGTACCATCGTGTTCAAGGATCGTACCATCGTGTTCAAGGATCGTACCATCGTGTTCAAGGATCGTACCATCGTGTTCAAGGATCGTACCATCGTGTTCAAGGATCGTACCATCGTGTTCAAGGATCGTACCATCGTGTTCAAGGATCGTACCATCGTGTTCAAGGATCGTACCATCGTGTTCAAGGATCGTACCATCGTGTTCAAGGATCGTACCATCGTGTTCAAGGATCGTACCATCGTGTTCAAGGATCGTACCATCGTGTTCAAGGATCGTACCATCGTGTTCAAGGATCGTACCGTCGTGCTCAAGGAACATACCGTCGTTCCGAAGGGACGTACCGTCGTGTTCAAGGGTCGTACCGTCGTGTTCAAGGATCGTACCATCGTGTTCAAGGATCGTACCATCGTGTTCAAGGATCGTACCATCGTGTTCAAGGATCGTACCATCGTGTTCAAGGATCGTACCATCGTGTTCAAGGATCGTACCATCGTGTTCAAGGATCGTACCATCGTGTTCAAGGATCGTACCATCGTGTTCAAGGATCGTACCATCGTGTTCAAGGATCGTACCATCGTGTTCAAGGATCGTACCATCGTGTTCAAGGATCGTACCATCGTGTTCAAGGATCGTACCATCGTGTTCAAGGATCGTACCATCGTGTTCAAGGATCGTACCATCGTGTTCAAGGATCGTACCATCGTGTTCAAGGATCGTACCATCGTGTTCAAGGATCGTACCATCGTGTTCAAGGATCGTACCATCGTGTTCAAGGATCGTACCATCGTGTTCAAGGATCGTACCATCGTGTTCAAGGATCGTACCATCGTGTTCAAGGATCGTACCATCGTGTTCAAGGATCGTACCATCGTGTTCAAGGATCGTACCATCGTGTTCAAGGATCGTACCGTCGTGCTCAAGGAACATACCGTCGTTCCGAAGGGACGTACCGTCGTGTTCAAGGGTCGTACCGTCGTGTTCAAGGGTCGTACCGTCGTGTTCAAGGGTCGTACCGTCGTGTTCAAGGGTCGTACCGTCGTGTTCAAGGGTCGTACCGTCGTGTTCAAGGGTCGTACCGTCGTGTTCAAGGGTCGTACCGTCGTGTTCAAGGGTCGTACCGTCGTGTTCAAGGGTCGTACCGTCGTGTTCAAGGGTCGTACCGTCGTGTTCAAGGGTTGTACCGTCGTGTTCAAGGGTCGTACCGTCGTGTTCAAGGGTCGTACCGTCGTGTTCAAAGGTCGTACCGTCGTGTTCAAGGGTCGTACCGTCGTGTTCAAGGATCGTACCATCGTGTTCAAGGATCGTACCATCGTGTTCAAGGATCGTACCATCGTGTTCAAGGATCGTACCATCGTGTTCAAGGATCGTACCATCGTGTTCAAGGATCGTACCATCGTGTTCAAGGATCGTACCATCGTGTTCAAGGATCGTACCATCGTGTTCAAGGATCGTACCATCGTGTTCAAGGATCGTACCATCGTGTTCAAGGATCGTACCATCGTGTTCAAGGATCGTACCATCGTGTTCAAGGATCGTACCATCGTGTTCAAGGATCGTACCATCGTGTTCAAGGATCGTACCGTCGTGCTCAAGGAACATACCGTCGTTCCGAAGGGACGTACCGTCGTGTTCAAGGATCGTACCATCGTGTTCAAGGATCGTACCGTCGTGCTCAAGGAACATACCGTCGTTCCGAAGGGACGTACCGTCGTGTTCAAGGGTCGTACCGTCGTGTTCAAGGGTCGTACCGTCGTGCTCAAGGAACATACCGTCGTGCCCAAGGGTCGTACCGTCGTGTTCAATTAACGTACCATTGTGCCCAAGGATCGTACCGTCGTGCTCAAGGAACATACCGTCGTTCCCAAGGGACGTACCGTCGTGTTCAAGGGTCGTACCATCGTGTTCAAGGATCGTACCATCGTGTTCAAGGATCGTACCATCGTGTTCAAGGATCGTACCGTCATGCTCAAGGATCGTACCGTCGTGCTTATGGATCGTACCGTCGTGCTGAAGGAAAGTACCAATGTGTCCGAGGGTCGTACCGTCGTGTTAATAGGATAGGCAATTCAGACTCGCAATCGTGTGGTCGAACCACCCGTCCAGACTGCCTGAGTTCGACCAGACCCTCTTGTCTCGGAACGCTTCGAAGACGCACGCCTCCTGCTTCACCCCGGGTATTCCCAAACCTGCAGGTGATGGTCATATGACCTAGTTCTACTGAGAGACGAACTACCATGTCTGCATCTATTGAGACTGGAAGTTTAGGATGACATTACCCTCCTCCAGCAAATGACTCGACTTTGACCAACGGGGAACCTTTGGCCTGGCTCTCCTACATCCTGCCATGAGTTCTGGAGGCAGCAGGTACTAGGGTGTGTCAGCAGGTAATACAGCAGGAACCAGGGTGATGGCAGGCACTGCTGTAATGGGGGACATTACACCCTGGGATGCAATCGGCCAGCCAGGGTGTGTCCCTGCCACACACAAAAGCCTGCGCTACAGTCAGAAGCAGGGAAAGTAGGATTTCTTTGAATCGACGAGCTCCTCGAGGAGAATGCACTGTGTGTATATATATATATATATATATATATATATATATATATATATATATATATATATATATATATATATATTCATTTTTTCATACTATTCGCCATTTCCCGCGTTAGCGTGGTAGCGGTAAGAACGGAGGACTGAGCCTTTGAGGGAATGTCCTCACTTAGCCCCCTTCTCTGTTCCTTCTCTTGGAAAATTAAAAAAGAGGGGAGGATTTCCAGCTCCCCGATCCCTCCCCTTTTAGTCGCCTTCTACGACACGCAGGGAATACTTGGGAAGTATTCTTTCTCCCCTATCCCCAGGGATAATATATATCTATCAATATATATATATATATATATATATATATATATATATATATATATATATATATATATATATATATATATATATATACATATATCTTTTTCTTTCTTTTAAACTATTCGCCATTTCCCGCATTAGCGAGGTAGCGTTAAAAACAGAGGACTGGGCCTTTTTTGGAATATCCTCACCTGGCCCCCTCTGTTCCTTCTTTTGGAAAATTAAAAAAAAAAAAACGAGAGGGGAGGATTTCCAGCCCCCCGCTCTCTCCCCTTTTAGTTGCCTTCTACGACACGCAGGGAATACGTGAGAAGTATTCTTAATCCCCTATCCCCAGGGAAATATATATATATATATATATATATATATATATATATATATATATATATATATATATATATATATATATATATATATATTCACACACACACACACACACAAATATAGTGCGTATTCGTACTTGAACGCCGTTTTCCGCTTTAACGAGGTAGCACCAAGAACAGACGAAGAAAGGCCTCATCCGTGAGCATCATTTCTCTAGCTGTCTGATGTAATGTACCGAAACCACAGCTCCCTATCCCCATCCAGGCCCCACAGACCTTTCCATGGTTTACCTCAGACGCTTCACATTCCCTGGTTCAGTCCATTGACAGAACGTCAATGATATATATATATATATATATATATATATATATACCAAGCCGGTTGAAAGAATGGTCAGATGTGCTCTATTCAAATGTAGTTTATAATCTCCATATTATGACGACCCTCTGTCGTCATATCCCGTGGGTTCCACTCACTAAGATGGATGAAAAAGAAATAAGAACTTTGTGGAAAAAGACAAAAAAAAAAAAAGAGCAATGTATGTGTAATACTTGAGGAAGCGTGAGGGAGGGGAGGGGGTTGAGATGCCTCACAATATTGTTAAGGATGACGACATCAAAGCAGGAGGCAGCGGCCGGCCTCCACACACACACACACACACACACACACACACACCCAGCGGGTACGGCAGAGCCACATCCTCAGCCGACGACACTCTCCTGACCCATCACCACCAGGCTGAGTGATGGGACGAGAACACCTTGTGTATGACGGTACGACCCTTGTGCATGACGGTACGACCCTTGTGCATGATGGTACGACCCGCATGTATGATGGTACGACCCTTGTGCATGACGGTACGACCCTTGTGTATAACGGTACGACCCTTGTGAATGACGGTACGACCCTTGTGCATGACGGTACGACCCTTGTGTATGACGGTACGACCCTTGTGCATGACGATATGACGTTATGACCCTTGAGCATGATGGTACGACACTTGTGCATGACGGTACGACCCTTGAGCATGATGGTACGACCCTTGTGCATGACGGTACGACCCTTGTGCATGACGGTACGACCCTTGTGCATGACGGTACGACCCTTGTGCATGACGGTACGACCCTTGTGCATGACGGTACGACCCTTGTGCATGACGGTACGACCCTTGTGCATGACGGTACGACCCTTGTGCATGACGGTACGACCCTTGTGCATGACGGTACGACCCTTGTGCATGACGGTACGACCCTTGTGCATGACGGTACGACCCTTAAGGGGAGGGGGCATCGCTTGAGGACGTGGGGAAGGGGAGGGGGCAACAGCTTGAGGACGTGGGGAAGGGGAGGGGCCAACAGCTTGAGGACGTGGGGAAGGGGAGGGGCCAACAGCTTGAGACGTGGGGAAGGGGAGGGGCCAACAGCTTGAGGACGTGGGGAAGGGGAGGGGGCATCGCTTGAGGACGTGGGGAAGGGGAGGGGGCATCGCTTGAGGACGTGGGGAAGGGGAGGGGGCATCGCTTGAGGACGTGGGGAAGGGGAGGGGGCAACAGCTTGAGGACGTGGGGAAGGGGAGGGGGCATCGCTTGAGGACGTGGGGAAGGGGAGGGGGCATCGCTTGAGGACGTGGGGAAGGGGAGGGGGCATCGCTTGAGGACGTGGGGAAGGGGAGGGGCCAACAGCTTGAGGACGTGGGGAAGGGGCAACAGCTTGAGGACGTGGGGAAAAGGAGGAGGGGGGTAGCAGTAGCTTGAGGACGTGGGGAAGGGGCAACAGCTTGAGGACGTGGGGAAGGGGCAACAGCTTGAGGACGTGGGGAAGGGGCAACAGCTTGAGGACGTGGGGAAGGGGCAACAGCTTGAGGACGTGGGGAAAAGGAGGAGGGGGGTAGCAGTAGCTTGAGGACGTGGGGAAGGGGAGGGGGCATCGCTTGAGGACGTGGGGAAGGGGCAACAGCTTGAGGACGTGGGGAAAAGGAGGAGGGGGGTAGCAGTAGCTTGAGGACGTGGGGAAAAGGAGGAGGGGGGTAGCAGTAGCTTGAGGACGTGGGGAAGGGGCAACAGCTTAAGGACGTGGGGGAAAGGAGGAGGGGGAGGTTGCAACAGCTTGAGGACGTGGGGAAGGGGCAACAGCTTAAGGACGTGGGGGAAAGGAGGAGGGGGAGGTTGCAACAGCTTGAGGACGTGGGGAAGGGGAGGGGCCAACAGCTTGAGGACGTGGGGAAGGGGAGGGGGCATCGCTTGAGGACGTGGGGAAAAGGAGGAGGGGGAGGTTGCAACAGCTTGAGGACGTGGGGAAGGGGAGGGGGCATCGCTTGAGGACGTGGGGAAAAGGAGGAGGGGGGTAGCAGTAGCTTGAGGACGTGGGGAAAAGGAGGAGGGGGGTAGCAGTAGCTTGAGGACGTGGGGAAAAGGAGGAGGGGGGTAGCAGTAGCTTGAGGACGTGGGGAAGGGGCAACAGCTTAAGGACGTGGGGGAAAGGAGGAGGGGGAGGTTGCAACAGCTTGAGGACGTGGGGAAGGGGAGGGGCCAACAGCTTGAGGACGTGGGGAAAAGGAGGAGGGGGGTAGCAGTAGCTTGAGGACGTGGGGAAGGGGCAACAGCTTGAGGACGTGGGGAAGGGGAGGGGGCATCGCTTGAGGACGTGGGGAAGGGGAGGGGCCAACAGCTTGAGGACGTGGGGAAAAGGAGGAGGGGGAGGTTGCAACAGCTTGAGGACGTGGGGAAAAGGAGGAGGGGGGTAGCAGTAGCTTGAGGACGTGGGGAAAAGGAGGAGGGGGGTAGCAGTAGCTTGAGGACGTGGGGAAAAGGAGGAGGGGGGTAGCAGTAGCTTGAGGACGTGGGGAAAAGGAGGAGGGGGGTAGCAGTAGCTTGAGGACGTGGGGAAAAGGAGGAGGGGGGTAGCAGTAGCTTGAGGACGTGGGGAAGGGGCAACAGCTTGAGGACGTGGGGAAAAGGAGGAGGGGGGTAGCAGTAGCTTGAGGACGTGGGGAAGGGGAGGGGGCAACAGCTTGAGGACGTGGGGAAGGGGAGGGGCCAACAGCTTGAGGACGTGGGGAAGGGGCAACAGCTTGAGGACGTGGGGAAGGGGAGGGGCCAACAGCTTGAGGACGTGGGGAAGGGGAGGGGCCAACAGCTTGAGGACGTGGGGAAGGGGCAACAGCTTGAGACGTGGGGAAGGGGCAACAGCTTGAGGACGTGGGGAAAAGGAGGAGGGGGGTAGCAGTAGCTTGAGGACGTGGGGAAAAGGAGGAGGGGGGTAGCAGTAGCTTGAGGACGTGGGGAAAAGGAGGAGGGGGGTAGCAGTAGCTTGAGGACGTGGGGAAAAGGAGGAGGGGGAGGTTGCAACAGCTTGAGGACGTGGGGAAGGGGAGGGGGCATCGCTTGAGGACGTGGGGAAGGGGAGGGGCCAACAGCTTGAGGACGTGGGGAAAAGGAGGAGGGGGGTAGCAGTAGCTTGAGGACGTGGGGAAGGGGCAACAGCTTAAGGACGTGGGGGAAAGGAGGAGGGGGAGGTTGCAACAGCTTGAGGACGTGGGGAAGGGGAGGGGGCATCGCTTGAGGACGTGGGGAAGGGGCAACAGCTTAAGGACGTGGGGGAAAGGAGGAGGGGGAGGTTGCAACAGCTTGAGGACGTGGGGAAGGGGCAACAGCTTGAGACGTGGGGAAGGGGAGGGGGCAACAGCTTGAGACGTGGGGAAGGGGAGGGGGCAACAGCTTAAGGACGTGGGGAAGGGGAGGGGGCATCGCTTGAGGACGTGGGGAAGGGGAGGGGCCAACAGCTTGAGGACGTGGGGAAGGGGAGGGGCCAACAGCTTGAGGACGTGGGGAAGGGGCAACAGCTTGAGGACGTGGGGAAGGGGAGGGGGCATCGCTTGAGGACGTGGGGAAAAGGAGGAGGGGGGTAGCAGTAGCTTGAGGACGTGGGGAAGGGGAGGGGGCATCGCTTGAGGACGTGGGGAAAAGGAGGAGGGGGTAGCAACAGCTTGAGGACGTGGGGAAGGGGAGGGGGCAACAGCTTAAGGACGTGGGGAAGGGGAGGGGGCATCGCTTGAGGACGTGGGGAGGCGGAGGCGCCAACATTTTGAGGACGTGGGGAAGGGGAGGGGCCAACAGCTTGAGGACGTGGGGAAGGGGAGGGGGCAACAGCTTGAGGACGTGGGGAAGGGGAGGGGGCAACAGCTCGAGGACGTGGAGAAGGGGAAGGGGCAACAGCTTAAGGAGAGCTGTGCAGGAGCAGCAGACTGGTAAAGAACAGGAAGCAGGAGCCTGGATGACGTTGAGGGCAGCACATGAGGTGGCAGAGGTGTGGGTTCAGAAGATACAGGTCAGCACCTGAGGGAGGGAGGGAGAGGAAGGGAATAACTCAGATTTAGCGAGTGAGAGGGCAGGAGGTGGGAGAGCCAGCGACTGAAAGGTCAGTAGCATCAGTGGGAAATAGTAGGTAAGGGTTGCTGTGGGGAGAGGCAAATGGGGTGGAAACATCTCGGGGTCAGAAGTCACTCGTGAGTGAGGGCAGTAGCCGAGAGCAAGATCTGAGGGGAGGGAGGCAAGGGGCAGGAGTCATGGGAGGCGTACAGGAGGGATTAAACGGCGCCCTGGTGTGTGGCTCTGGTTACTTGCCGGTAGCTTCATGTTGTAACAGAGAAGACCGTCTACCACGACTTCCAGAATCCTGGAACGCACTAAGCGAGAACGTACGCTGAGGGTGAGTGAGTGAGGCAGGTCGGTTGAAGAGGTGAAATGATGAGACAGGGAAGAAAAAAAACTGTGCAGAGGACTTGTTTGTACTCTAAGGTGTACTGGTAGACAGCTTTCCAAAGCTGAACGGTTACAGGAGGAGGGAAAGACAAGAATGAAGAGGAAGAGAATTCCGTGGCTTTGTTGTGCATGGAAAGGAGACATAACAAAGGTCAGTCCTCGTGTTTGTGGTCACCAAACAGAAACTGTTGGAAGCAGTGTCCAGGTCGCGTGCCGAGGCTCCAAAACGTAGGGTCAGAGAGACGCGTACACGCTTCGCGGGATCAGCAGTTGCAGTGGTAGCAGTAGAGCAGAGAGAAGGAGCGTCACTTCGAACGACAATGGGTAGTCGTGGAGACGTGATTACAGGAGAGGTACTACATCAGTTTTATATCTTCTGTTTCACTCTGGTTAGGGAGGGCAGGAAGAACCACCCTAGACAGCAGTTCTGCACATATCGATGAACGAGACTCTTGCAGATATGAAATAGCTGCTCAAAAAGAAAAATAATTACGGCGCCAGAACCTTACTTACTGCTTGTAAAAAATTAGATTTTGTCATTTTTCTGTCATTGAGGCACTCAGGAGAGAGTGGTGGGGTATTTGTATACATTCTCAACATGTATATGGTGTTACAGGGGGAGAGTTTAGTGCTTTGAAATGGAGAGAGAAACTAGAGAAATTTAGGAAGAGATGAAGGTAGAAATTGCAGTTTTATGACACTAAACTTGACTGGGTTAGTACGTCTCAGTGAGCAGGTCCAAGAGAAAATATGTGTACAGTATGAACAGAAAAGAAACGCTGTCATGGACTGTCATGAGAACTCAATAGAAGTCGAACTCGACGGCGTATCAGAGACAGGTGTAAGCAACATGGTAATCCACTGACGGTAGATTAATGGCATCAGGGACAATGGAGTCTTATCCACAATCTCTCTGGTAAGTAAGAAAGAATCATTAAGTCTTCAATCATAACTTGGAATATAACAAAAGGATCTTAAAACAAGAAATTACGAGAGCACCGCATGGAAGGTAACATTACTGCTGAAGCATTTACTACAGAACGAGATGACCTGTTAGACACAGTCCTCAGTGAAGCCAGGATTGGCAGTGCGTGGCGGCAGAGGGAAACAGTGTCATTAAAGCAAGTAAGATGTGCCGTACGTGGATCGCTACGGGGGCTTACGCTGCCCAATGGTTAGAATTTCACTGTAGGCAAACGTAGGTAGCCTCTCTCTCTCTCTCTCTCTCTCTCTCTCTCTCTCTCTCTCTCTCTCTCTCTCTCTCTCTCTCTCTCTCTCTCTCTCTCTCTCTCTATCTCTGTTAGTGACAGCTGCACAGTGAGCCGGGCACTTCAGTTGCTGTCAAGTATCATTCCTTTGGCCCTTGTTGCTGTCTTTTTTTCTTTCTCCCCTGCCTCACCCACACATGGGCTGCTGTCTTTCACTGCACAACCATATAGTTCCTCCATCTCACACACGCATCACTGGACAAGTAAGGAAATGACAGAAAAGTAAATGACTGAAAAGTTCTTTATATATATATATATAATATATATATATATATATATATATATATATATATATATATATATATATGGAACAGCTGAGAAAAATAATGGGAACATATAAAACAAATATTGGTTGAAGAGAAGAGAACGCTGTTAGTCACTATTAATTACCTTGAATGATTAATGATAAGTGATTAATTACTCTCGGGTGAGGATAAAACAAAGAACTTGAAACATGAGGTCAGGCCTTTTAAAGTTGAGTGGGTCCGCCTCCCCCCCTCCAAGAAATTATGCAAAAATATGCATAATGATCAATATGCTTAATGATCAATATGCTCAATGATCAATATGCTCAATGATCAATATGCTTAATGATGAATACGTCAGCCTTTTGTACGAAATGTGAAGAAGCGTAGATGATGAGATATTTCAACAACTCTGATGTGAATATCATATGGGATATTGAAGCAACTGAAAACTGAAGTTACTGGAGACTGAAGGAAATGAAAACTGAAGCAACTAGAGAGTGAAGCGACTGAAATTCAGGCAACCGGAGACTGAAAGCAAATGAAAACTGAAGCAATTAGAGAGTGAAGCGACTGAAACTGAAGCTACTGGAGACTAAAGCAACTGAAAACGGAAGCAACTGAAGAATGAAGCTACTGGAGGCCGAAGCAACTGAAAACTGAAGCTACTTGAGACTGAAGCTGCTGAAAACGGAAGCTATTGGAGACGAAAGCAACTGAAGACTGAAGCTACCGAAGACTGAAGCAACTGAAAACTGAAGCTGCGGAAAACGGAAGCTATTGGAGACTGAAGCAACTGAAAACTGAATTATCTGAAAACTGGAGCAACTGAACACGGCATAATTGCAGCTGTGGGTCAACTCGGTGCACCTGAAGCAGATGGAACCCCAGATCTTTGCCAGACGAGAGGTATGGAGGCCCGTGAGCTGGTGGAGTCCCCACCAGCTCACAACTGTGGAAGATCTGATCTTAGGCCACCAGTAACGTAACACTGGTTACGTCTCACGTCTTATCTAACGTCACTGACGGAGTGATTAAGACACACACGTATGTTCAAATGCCTGATGTACTATAACGTTATACACGAAGGCCAGTATGGATTAGGACCACTTACAAGTACAATATATTGAATCATTAGCTCATTAGATTGACATGTATGATGTATGACCCTCGAATGCAAGGGGTGAGGTTATATACTCTTTCTCCTGCCTGTGCCAAAGCATTTGAGGAAGTGAATTTCTGGGTTTGCTAAAAAAGAAAAAGAAAAAAACAGAACATTAAAGTTGAAGTAGCAAGACTGGTCAAGGAACCTCTGACAAATAGACACATATCGGAGAAATGGTGGACGAAACAGAGTGAGATGATGATGGGTCATCAGTTGAGACATAAAAGGCGTTTTACCTCAGTACACCGCATAATCATGACACTAGACGCAGACGAGGAGGAAGTAACAGAGAGTGTAGTGACATGCAGATGTCACCAGTGGCAGGAAAGTGATGGCGTCTGAAAACTGAGATAAATATTCTGACCTGTTCATGTTTTGTTCTACCGCTCACTGTATGAGCTTGAGGGTGCACCAGCCGTTGATAACAACGCAAATTTAGATGAAGAAAAACTGCAAAAAGATTAGAATTTGATAAGTAGGTAGGCAGAGGGGGAAACTTTTGTAGCCTTAAAGAACTGAAAATGAACAAGATGTCAGGAATTATTCTCTTAAGATAATCAATAAAGCGATGACACCTGAGGACGACCCAGCAGGGAGGGAGGTGGAAAGTGAAGTCAAATGTCAGAGACCCCGCGGGTCGTCATGAACAAGAAACTGGAACTCGAAGATCACATGGAGGAGATTGTGTCGTTACGTCAGGCAACGAGCGGTGTGAGGAGGAGGAGGAGGAGGAGTTGTGAACAACGAAGAGGCAGGACGATGATGAAAAGAAAAAAAGAAAGAGAGCAGCTGACGCGTTGAGCTCTACGCGCTAACCCTAACCCGAGGCAAAGTCTTGTTGTATGTAGGTAGGTCGTGTCTCTCTCTCTCTCTCTTCTCTTCTCTTCTCTTCTCTTCTCTTCTCTTCTCTTCTCTTCTCTTCTCTTCGTTCGAGACTGTTGCGTCTGTGGTAATCCTACGAGGAAGTATTGGACGAGAATCGCATTTCTCAACAGATGTTATGTAAAGGTGATGGCAAAAAGACGTTGAAGGTCACATGAAATGATTCTGCAAAAAAAAAACCCGTGAGTCAGCAGAGTGTACAGGTTATACTGTAGGACAAGTTAGGGCCTTCCCTGGCAGCATGTCAAGCCAAGGTATCAGCACTTCCTGCACACTTGATCTGATTTTTTTGCCAGTATGAAATCGTCTCGTGGGTGTGTGGCTTTACTTTCATGCTCATTCCCGACTCTTGAGTTCATTTACATATATGTATGCAAACGACGAACAAGCATACATATATATATATATATATATATATATATATATATATATATATATATATATATGTGTGTGTGTGTGTGTGTGTGTGTGTGTGTGTGTGTATGTGTGTTATAATGTCGCCCAAGTGCCAAACATGTAGAACCTCTTGTATATGCAGAGAAATATAATCGTGTATTCTAGGAAATCAAGATTAGTAAGAGCATATATTACGCTCCAGAAAGTTAAATCCCCAGTAATATAATACCGAGATCGCATTCCATATTTGAATAAAGAATTCTCAGATAAATATTAAAGTCCGACTACGTCAGCAGATAACATACCTCCTCGGCCTTCAGAAGAATTAAGAAGTGAGATAAGACAGCAGTAGGTTTTGCTGCTGTTGGATCCATCCTGTGAAGTATGATGATCAGTGGGAGTGGTTGAGGGCTGGAAGCAGGCAAATGGACTCGTCTGGTATCTAAGAACGACTCCAGGGGGCGTCTCTCCGATCATCATCCAGTGTGTCTCAACCTCAGTGGCTGAGGAAGTTATAGACACCGTCGCTTGGGATGAGCTTGAAAGAAAAGTCCTTAGAAGAAAAGGAGATTACCTGACGGAGAGCCAGTATGGTTTTCGGAACAAGAGTCTAATAGTCCAAATTTCTGGGTCTCTCCCATGACGTGTGTGACAACTGGAATGAATGCATAACACCATTGCATTTTATTCAGGCTTCTATAAGGCCTGTGGTAAAGGCCCACACGAGACACTGCTATATAGAATAACAGCTCGTGGTGTTGATGTTAAAATGAGCAGTTAGATAAGAAAAAAAAATTTAGCTGACGGATAGAGAACAATGAGAGGAATTAAGTGGAACATCATACGATTGAAGTGTGGTGTACCGCAAGGTTGACTCCTTAAACCACTTATGATTTTTTATACATATGATTCAAGGTTAGGTTTGACTCACAAGATTCCCAAATTAACTGACGTTACAGAAATAGCAAGCGGGATTATATGAGAACTATTATAGAAATATCCAAGATTACTTTGTGAAATTGTCAGTCTGGGTCGAAGAACTGTTCTTCTGTATCAGCGCAGACAGTTATAAAGTAACACATTCTGGAGATAAAACCAAAATGTACACATTACTTAGTGATAAGAATAGATTTAGTAAGGACACACGATAAGGAGGAGCTAATATATCACTAACTGTGTAAAGGCTTCACAGTAGTGTATAGCTGCTGCTGAAGAATTAAACCGAGTGTCAGATTCATCGCCAGGAACCTCACTCACTCCCTACAAACTCGCCAGTAAAACCATACCTGAGGTGTGCAAGTACATCACTAGTGTTTGGATAATCTTGCTGGAACACTTGAGAACATGGCAACACACGCTGGCATCACACGTTCCTACCAGACGAGAATGAAGGAGGAGAGAGAATCCGTTTTCTTCACGAGAGGCGAAAAGCTCTGTGTGGTCGTCTGATGCAAGAAGTTTAGGAGTTCCTCAGAGACATTTTGTAACGCTGATACAGCCAGCGCTCCTGGCGGGGTGGAGGGTTGCAGAAGGGTTTCTGTAACTCGTAACAATGAGCAGAAGCTTAGATGGAGGAGGGGGAAAGACTTTCGTACTAATATGCTGAAATATTTCATGTGCAAGTTCCTTCAACTCTCTCTCTCTCTCTCTCTCTCTCTCTCTCTCTCTCTCTCTCTCTCTCTCTCTCTCTCTCTCTCTCTCTCTCTCTCTCTCTCTCTCTCTCGTAATAAAACTAGGAGAAGAAAGTTTGCCTTGGTTGTGAGGGAGGAGGCAGAGCGCGGCCACCGCCGGCTATCACCACTCAAAGGCGACCCTCGATTGAATTTGTAGCGGATTGTGGCGCTGCCTGACCTGACTGCCGGAGCAGCGCGCGGGGGAGTTCTCCTCCTGCCGGCCCGTCTTGGGAGGGGGGGAAGGGGGCTGCGTGCTGCTGCAGGCCCGTCTTGGGATCCTCGTGGGGGTGGGTGGGTGCCCCGGCCGTCGGTAGGGGTCGTCTTAGAGCCGTGGCTCTAGCGGCCCGCCTCCTGCTGTGGGCCCGTGTGGTGGGAGGGAGGGTGGGCCGTCTCTCGGTGAGGGCCTGTCTTGAGGACGTGCCTTGGGGGCGCCCTTGCTTCTGCTGCAAGCCTGTCCTGGGGTTTGGTGGGGGGCAGGGTGCGCCCCGCCTGCTGCTACAAGACGTTGGTGGGGCTCGGCGGGGGCAGACTGGTCCCGTGGCTGAGGGGATGGTCTCCAGGAAGGAGCGGCCCACGTGCCGGTCCATGGGGAGGAAGGCGACACTGAGGTCATAATGGCAACACCTCGGCTGGCTGGCTCTCAAAGACCCGGGTGCTGACAACTGTTCTCACATCAAGATGTGAATAAGTTTTAACATGCACACGCACACACACACACACACACACACACACACACACACACACACACACACACACATCTCTGTGTAGACGACAAATCAGAGCTACAGGAGGCAGTACCTGATATTTACGTTCAGTTGTTTCTCTGCCCAGCAGACCCAACTTTATGGTTGCAAACTTCGGTGACATAACAGACCAATATTAGCCACGTTTACCAGATTTTTCCGTTTCTTCTTCTTCTTCTTCTTCTTCTTCTTCTTCTTCTTCTTCTGTTCTTTTTTTCTTCCTCCTCGTCTGTTGCCTCCAGCGCTAGTTCAACAAAAGTTTCCTCTGAGTTGATCCGACATAAAGACCAGGAGTTTCTGCCACTGGGATGTTCTCTCGCTTTAAGAAAAAGAAAATGTACGTCATGATGTTTCAACATCGGTGAAAGAGGCAAAAGGAGAAGTGATAACAGGAAGTGACGAAGTGAAGAGGAGATGGAGTGAGTGTTTTGAAGAATTGTTAAATGTTTGATGAAACAGTGGCAGATGTAGGGTGTTTTCGTCGGGCTGATATGCGAAATGAAAGAGTCATGCAGAGTGGTTTGGTGAAGGAGAAGAGGTATTGAATGCCATGCGAAAGGTGAAATGCGAGAAGGCGACGGGAGTGCATGTTATTGCAAATAAATTCATTAAGAAAGGGGGTAACTGTGTCGTTGATTGGTTGGTGAATATATTCAATGTATGTATGGATCATAGTGAAGCGCATTAGGATTGGCGGCATGCATGTATAGTGCCATTTTACAAAGGCGAAGGGGGATGAAAGTGAGTGTTCAAACTACAGAGGTATAAGTTTGTTAAGTATACCTGGTAAGTTGTATGAGAGGGTATTGAGTAAGAGGGTGAGGGCATGTACAGAGCATCAGAATGGGGAGGAGCAGTTTGGTTTCAGAAGTGGTAGAGGATATATTGATCAGGTGTTTGCTTTGAAAAATGTGTGTGAGAAAAAGATGGATTTGTATGTAGCATTTATGGATCTGGAGAAGGCATATGATAGGGTTGATAGAGATGCTCTGTGGAAGGTATTAAGAGTATATGGTGCGGGAGGGAAGTTGCTAGAAGCAGTGAAAAGCTTTTATCAAGGGTGTAAGAGCAAAAATGAGGATGTTTGAAGGAACAGTGGTTCCAACAATATTATACGGTTGCGAGGCATGGACTAAGATAGGGTTGTACGGCGGAGGGTGGATGTGTTGGAAATGAAATGTTTGAGGACAATATGTGGTGTGAGGTGGTTTGATCGAGTAAGTAATGAAAGGGTAAGAGAGATGTCTGGTAATGTAAAGAGTGAGGTTGAGAGAGCAGAAGAGGGTATGTTGAAATGGTTTGGACATATGGAGAGAATGAGTGAGGAAAGATTGACAAAGAGGATATATGTGTCAGAGGCGGAGGGAACAAGGAGAAGCGGGAGACCAAATTGGAGGTGGAAGGTTGGAAGGAAAAAGGTTTTGAGCGATCGGGGCCTGAACATGCCGGAGGGTGAAAAGCGTGCATGGAAAAGTGCATAGGGACGATGTGGTATACTGGGGTCAACGTGCCGTCAGTGGACTGAACCAGGGCACCTGAAACGTCCTGTGTAAACCGTGAAAAGATGTGTGGGGTCTGGATATGGATAGGGAGCTTTGGTTTCGGTGTATTGCACATGACAGATAAAGGTTGTGAGTGGATGTGACCTTTCTTCGTCTGTTTCCTGGCGCTAGCGCTACCTCGTTAACGCAGGGGGCGGCGATCGGGTTGAGGGGAAAGAGAATGTATGTTATCTTTTGTCTTTTCCTTCATGCGTTTGTACTGTTTCCCGTGGGGTGGCGTCGGGAATGGATGAAAGCGAACAAGTATGAATATTTACATGTGCATATATATATATATATATATATATATATATATATATATATATATATATATATATATAGATAGATAGATAGATAGATAGATAGATAGATAGATAGATAGAAACACTTTTATTGAACCCTTTCTGTAATTCCATGTTTAATGTTTTGTAAGATCAAATTAAAACTATATTTTCAACAGTTTGTTATTTCATAACGGCTGCCAACCATTCCTCACTAATGAAACCTTCGGCAAAAATAAACACACCGACCAAAACCCACATCAACAATCATACAGTGAAACACACACACACACACACACACACACACACACACACACACACATGTGGTATAGTGTTTTGCCGTCGCTGACCCTCATTCATGAAGGGCCCGCCAGAGTTCGAATTCTGGGCACGGCATTCGCCCCACAGCCTACCCAGGTGTTCATCCTCCCCTCGGGGCTGGTCGTTAAATGGCTTAGGCAGGGGATGCTATTTCATGTGTGGCGGGATGGCAACGGGAATGGATGAAGGCAGCAAGTATGAATATGTACATGTGTGTATATGTATGTATACCTCGAAATGCATAGGTATGTATGTGTGCGTGTGTGGGCGTTTATGTATATGCATGTGTATGTGGGTGAGTTGGGCCATTCTTTCGTCTGTTTCCTTGCGCTGCCTCGCTAACGCGGGAGACGGCGATTAAGTTAATTAAGTAGAAATATATATATATATATATATATATATATATATATATATATATATATATATATATATATATATATTCCCTGGGGATAGGGGAGAAAGAACACTTCCCACGTATTCCCTGCGTGTCGTAGAAGGCGACTAAAAGGGGAGGGAGCGGGGGGCTGGAAATCCTCCCCTCTCATTATTTTTTTTTTATTTTTCCAAAAGAAGGAACAGAGAAGGGGGCCAGGTGAGGATATTCCCTCAAAGGCCCAGTTCTCTGTTCTTAACGCTACCTCGCTAATGCGGGAAATGGCGAATAGTTTGAAAGAAAAAAGAAAGATATATATATATATATATATATATATATATATATATATATATATATATATATATATATATATATATGAGACGGGGCAACAGGAATGTAAAAGTTTCTCCCCATAAGATATGCATAGTAATCACAACCTCTCACATGCACTGATCATCCCAGATCAAGTGAGAGTGGATGAGTCGGCCAGGTGGAGGGAGGTGCCGCTCATGTGACGCCCTAACCTTGTGGTAACAGATCAAGGGAGAATGTGTGTGCCATACCCACGGCACTCAAGCGTGCAGCCACCACTACCGGACCCACAGTGATTGTATCTGAGTCCTCAGCTTCAATACTGCTCTAGATATACAGTAGAACCAGAATGATCCATGCGTGTCTGTGGAGGTGGATAACACCAGAGCTACGCTGGTCAAAGGACTCGGAATGAGTTGTTGGTGTGCATGCCTTCTGACTCGCGTCTCTGGGAGCATGATGAAGCCTCAGCCGAACTTGAACTTGGTAAAACCTGAGCCGAACTTGAACTTGGTAAAACCTGACCCGAACTTGAACTTCGTAAACCTTAGCCGAATTTGAACTTGGTAAACCTTAGCCGAACTTGAACCTGGTAAAGGAGCTCTTAAACTCAACTTTGAGTCGAGAGTTACAAGTCTGGAATCTGTAGCCAGGAAGACATTCAACAGATCAGTTCGAAGTGAGTAGATGAAAGTAGATAGACACATCGAGGTCATTGTCCGTCACTGTGAAATATGTGTCACGTAAAACGTGTATGTAGAAAGTTACGTGATCAATAGACGCTGAGGTGTTGTTAAAGCTGAGTTATAGGTATTATTGGCCTTGTATCTTACGCTAGGATGTTGTTAAAGCTGGGTTATAGGTATTATTGGCCTTGTATCTTACGCTAAGATATTGTTAAAGCTGGGTTATAGGTATTATTGGCCTTGTACTTAAGCTAAGATGCTGTTAAAGCTGGGTTATAGGTATTATTGGCCTTGTATCTTATTTGGAGCAATTGGTCACGTGAGAGGTGTAGGTATCAGAGCTATGGACGTAGACATGGACGATGTACGCTTAGGAAATATGATAGAGCATTATAGTGATAGGTTCAGGCCATCCCCAGCAAGATATGAGCCAACACCTTACTGTTAATAATAACATGTCTGAAGTTCCAGTACTTTAGTGTGTATCTCATAGGCGGGTTTACTTTACTGGAAGACTGTAAGGCTTATGTAATGAGCCAATTTGGTCACAACTTACGTCATAATCATGCGGCCGCTGGGGTCTGACCAGAGCTTTACTCTGTGACTTTTGTAACCCTTTTTTTTTTTTTTTTTTTTGCGCTGCCGCTCACAGGACGAGCTTGGGGTGCACAGTAAACCAGCCGCTGACGGTGGCGGAGTCTGAAACTCACCTCCCTCATCCACCACACACCACACCAGGGTGGGACGGGGTTACCTCCCACACGGTGTCAGACGTGGCAGCGAAAATAACGAACACGTGTTGAAGACTGGTCGTGTTAAGAATGATAGAAGGAATAAGGTATGATAGCATGAGGGAAGATTAATGGAAGGAATGAGGAGACATGATAGCATGAGGGAAGATTAATGGAAGAAATGAGAAGACATGATAGCATGAGGGAAGATTGATGGAAGAAATGAGGAGACATGATAGCATGAGGGAAGATTAATGGAAGAAATGAGAAGACATGATAGCATGAGGGATAATTAATGGAAGAAATGAGAGACATGATAGAATGAGGGAAGATTAATGGAAGGAATGAGGAGACATGATAGAATGAGGGAAGATTAATGGAAGGAATGAGGAGACATGATAGAATGAGGGAAGATTAATGGAAGAAATGAGGAGACATGATAGAATGAGGGAAGAGTAATGGAAGGAATGAGGAGACATGATAGAATGAGGGAAGATTAATGGAAGAAATGAGGAGACATGATAGAATGAGGGAAGAGTAATGGAAGGAATGAGGAGACATGATAGAATGAGAGTGTTGAGACCTGGAGAAGGTCTGAGTGAATCATCTGCCGTGGAAATTACAGGAGGGAGGCGATCACCAGGAAGGGCGAAGGCAGGGGTGGATCACGGTGACGAAAGATGATGTTCTGTAGAGTGAGAGGAATCGGACGTGAGGAGGGAGGTTTGAGGAACGTGAGGTGAGTGGGGGGAGGGGGACGACTGACGACAGCTGGTCGACCACCTGGCGTCGTCGGCGGGAGGAGGCGAGGATCCTCTTGATCCGTAGGGGTGGTGCCGCCCGTGACCCCGTCTGTCTGTCTGTGTGGCCCTCCCGTACACACCTGATGCTCACTTGCCGTGCACACCTGCCGTGCACACCTGCCGTGCACACCTGCCGTGCTCACCTGCTGTAGTCACTTCCTGCGAGGAAAAGGATTAATCATGATCATGCATCGGCGTTCTTGATCAATATTAATCATGAGCATCACACGTACGAGGCAAAATAATCGAAGGACACACTCATGTGACAATACCAGTCAGCTGAGGATCCATCAGTCATTTCAGATCAGTGTAGAATATTTCTCGATAAAGAATTGATCAATTATTTCAATTGGAGGTGATAAAGAATATCTCAAAGTGAGTCCATAATTGATAAAGTTCATCTCATGGAAATAAAGAATTCCAATAAAGGATTAGACTCCTTGTTTTTGCAACTTGGTGAAGACGAGAGAACCGTTCATTATACCAGTGTCTCGTAGCTCAAGGTGGTCGTGGTGTCTTGTGTATGTGTGGGATGTCCTGGGTGGTGTTCATGTCCACACCAGCTGTGTTCACGACCTCGGAGTACGTGGGTATTGGGGTGGCGCCGCCTAGCAGATGGGTGTGGTGGTGGGCATCTTCTTCCCCCACCTCAACTCCGCCTCCCCCTCATCATCCCCTCCCTCTCCCCCACTTCTTTTATAGGTCTCTCCACCGTGGTTTGTGTGCGTCGCCAAGAATTATTAATATCAGACACCAGCTGATGGAAGTGTGAAGTGTGGTGATGCAGTGTGAATTGTGGTGATGCAGTGTGAAGTGTGGTGATGCAGTGTGAAGTGTAGTGATGCAGTGTGAAGTGTGGTGATGCAGTGTGAAGTGTGGTGATGCAGTGTGGAGAAGTGTTATAATAAGAGATGCGGACGTGAGTGTAGCCGTGATGGATGACTTGGCCAGCCCCACCTTCCCTCCTCCTCCTCCTCCTCCTCCTGTGGTTCCCTCAGACCCAAGTGTTGCTAATGGATGAAACGTCCTGTGCCACTTGGCTAATAACGAATTTATTATATTAATGAATTTATTCTGTTCAAGGTGGTGTAATTACCCGTGTGTACTGTACGGGGAGGGAGTTTGACACTAGTGGATCCCCCAACCCTATCTCTCATAAGCATTCTCTAACGTCATACAACCTCAGATGTATTTTGTCATACAACCTCAGTTTTACGTATGCTGTCATACAACCTCAGATGTATGTTGTCATACAACCTCAGATGTATGATGTCATACAACCTCAGATTTACGTATGCTGTCAGCATTAACCGTGTCTGTATTTCGCCTCGTACTCACCTGGATACATAACTCTGTACACTCACTTCGGTTGGGGTGAGGAGTATGGTGATTGCGCCAGGTAGCGCGCGCAACTCCGCCTCTGTAGCGCGGAGTGTGGGTGGAGGGGGCTACCGGAGCGCCAGGCTGACGTGCCCGCCTTCAGGTCCCCGGCGTCAACAGGTGAGGGATCCTAGGATGGCGAGGCAGGGTGAGGGAGGAGGCAGGGCAGGGCAGGTGGTGAGGCAGGGGAGAGAGAGGCACGGTAGGGGCAGATGGTGAGACAGGCGACAGATGGCGCGAGGAAGGTCGTTAATGATGACGACCCGGCAGGCAGTTAACGAGGGCCGCAATTACTGCTGGCTCGTCCCCTTCGATCAACTGTGCACCAATTTTTTGCAGCGTGGTCCGCTGGGTGGCCGTCACGCCTGCTGGACGCACACCCTCCTGGCCCGGGCCAGCCAGCACCACGCGCAGCTGCTGGGTTGTAGATGACGCAGGTGATCAGCCGGGGGAGGGGAGACAGACCAAAGCCAGGGAGTTAAAAGCTCAGATCTCACGGGGGAGGGAGAGAGTCTCTCTCTCTCTCTCTCTCTCTCTCTCTCTCTCTCTCTCTCTCTCTCTCTCTCTCTCAGAGAATATCACTTCCGTCATTTCCCGTGACAAATGCGGATGCAGAGCCAGGAGACACGGGAGTAAATATTCGCTGAAACTACCCCAGCAACCAGCGGTGACAAATTGTGTGTGTGTGTGTGAGGCGGGAGTGGGTCATGGGGGGGTCAGCACACTGCTGGGGGTCGTTGTTTGACCTCTCTGCTGGGGATTATGGGGGGGGGAGGGGTGACTACTGTGGGGGTTCGTGAGTCTACTACGTCTGGGGGTACCGAAAGGAGGCCACTGGATGGTCGTGGGTTGGCCACAATGGTGTGGGGGGAGGGGGTCGTTGGGTTACCTCTCTGGGAGGGGGTTGGGGGTCTAAAGGTGACTGTTCTTTGAGGTTCGTTGGGTAACCTCTCAAGGGGATGCAACTCCTCTCCACACTCCTCTCATTTTCTCCTCGAACCCCCACAATTGCTCGTCCTATTTTGGTAATTAACAATTATCACGGAAAACTTTTCATTGCTCGCTCGGGTAAAAACTTCTTGATTTATTTTCCAGTTGGCCGGAAAAAAAAAAAAAGGCCTTTGATACACGTGTCTGGGTCGTGTTTCCTGCGACAGACGAGGGGATTGTGGAGACGATCACCGTCGACCATTTGGTGTTTGTTTTTGACGAAGTTTCGCGTCGATCCAAGTACAAAGGTCGTGCCAGATGACCCTGGAATAGGGACGTTCACGGGCAGAGTACTGTAGTTGAAGCTTACGTAGCCTCAGCCGTGGCGTGGTGAGTTGATGTTAGACATGGGGTATGGTGAAGACACCAAGTTATGTAGTTACATTTTGCTGCTGATGTGAGGACCAAAGTTAGTTTTCTAATTTCGGTGTGACTTACGCAAGACCTGCTCCCCAGCAGCTGGCTTATTATGTCTCTTTACATAATGTTTATCCATCTAGTTATCCTTCTTCGCCTGTGATGTGTAAGTAGCTAATTAGCTGCTCCTGTGTCAGCTGCATAGCTCATTAAATAGTTGTTGCTGGCTGCGACCTGCATCGTGCTAATGAGCAGACCTTCTTTCGAGCGGCGCTACAAGGGTCGTCTCCCCTGCTACGCTGGTGCTTGGCAGGGCAGAGCGAGCGCCTCCTTACCCTCCTGCTCTTGTGTCCACACACTGTGTGTTGGACGAGAAGTCTTCATTTCTCCCAGTTCGTCAAGGGAGTCTCCTTCACTTCCCCTGTGTGTAAATGAGGGTAGTAGTTCTTGTAAAGTTTCCTCGGAAGCCGCATGTGCTGTTACGTCTTTTCACTGGCTTTAGAGAGAGAGTTGTAGGTGCCTTCAGTGATTTCTGTTGTATACTTAACCATCAGACGTTTTCTCCGGTTCTGTATCGTTCAGGGGGCTGTTTCCGTCTCCATGGCCCCAGAGATTAGTGTTATGTTGCTTCGATAGGTCAATATATGATATATCTTTCTTAGATGGGCATAAGAAGGTAAGCTACTGTATGAACTCTTCTTGAACTACAAAATGTAAATGAGGAAAAATACTTTGATGTTATTGTTTCTCGTGACCTAAAGCCAAGGAAGCAGTGCGTGGAAGGTGTACAAAAGGCGATCACAATTCTATGATACATAAGAAAGGCTTCGAATTATAAGGCTAGGGAAATTATCCTCACTCACTACAGTTTACTGGGGAGTGTGATGGAGAGGGGGCATCGACTGGGTGATTGCGTATGTGGAAATTGTTTCATAATGAAAGGAAAAGATGAATTACGAGCTGAATTATCTTGAATACTGTGTGTAACTTTGGTCACCCTCCTTGAGGAAAGACAGAAATAATGGAGAGAGTACAGAGGAGAGTTTCCAAGATGGTTCCCAAACAGAGAAAGAAATTCTATGAGTTGACTCAGTGAGCTGATTTTATATAGAAAAGAGAAGGTTAACAGGTGATCTAATACAGGATTATCAAAGGCTTCGATAATCTAGATCTAAGCAGCTACTTAAGGCTTCATTCATCTGATTAAACTCCTGGTAATGGAACGTATGGAATGACTTACGAAATAGAGTGATTGAAAGCTGTACCACAGATTACGTTGAAGACAAGACCTCATAAATACGTCACATCAAGTCCACGACGAACATTATCTGCGCTGCCGTGTTTAGATGAAGCCGTTGCAGGTTTTAGTGATTTGAAACACCTGTATGACTTCCTGCTCCTACCACATTAATCTGGGCTTCTAACATCTTACACCACCACTAATGGCCTTGAAAAGACCCAATGGTTTGTGGTGCACGCTTGTATGATATATATATATATATATATATATATATATATATATATATATATATATATATATATATATATATATATAGATATATATTTTTAATTTTCCAAAAGAAGGAACAGAGAAGGGGGCCAGGTAAGGATATTCCCTCAAAGGCCCAGTCCTCTGTTCTGAACGCTACCTCGCTATCGCGGGAAATGGCGAATAGTATGAAAGAAAAAAGATATATATATATATATATATATATATATATATATATATATATTTATATATATATTACACCCGTTGCCTCCTCACTGGCCTCCGTTGCCCCACCGCGTGCGGACGTCGCCCCTTCCAGAGCAGCAGTGACAGCTGTGTCCACTGCGGGTGCTTGCCAGTGCTTGACGTGCAGGCGGTTGTGGTGCTGATCCGATGCCAAGTTTGTTGATCGTGACTGCCAGAGCGAAGTGTTAGATGTGGTGACTGTTGGTATAACAGTGTGACCTGACCAGCACCCCTCCACCCCCCCCCCCACACACACACAATATATATATATATATATATGTGTGTGTGTGTGTGTGTGTGTCTGTTTTGGTCTTGTCCCCCTACCTGTTGGCTCCCCCGGAGCATTCAGAAGCTGCTCCTCCTCACGGAGTTGAAGGCTTGCCGATTTTTACCCCAGGGATAACGCCCTCTTTAGACTGAGATGAAGAAAATGGAGTCTTGGATAAGCGAGTTAGTTCGATCTTTTTTTTTTAGACCGACGAAGATATCAGGTTAGGTAATAGGGTGGTGAAGGGTTGTGTTTAAGAAGTCTTAAGCCGTGAAACTGTTGAGATAATTGGATAATGAGGTATTGAAGAGCCTTACCTGAGACCCAAGGAGGATAATCCTGTGAGAAAAATGGAGTTTGAAGCTGTCGTGTGTTCAGCAGACGGTAGGTAACCTGGAGGGACTTGTTGAGGCTGTGGCATTACCAGACTGTATCGTTATGAAGGAATTACTGGACGAGCCTACTGGCTCGTGAGCTGAGAGGTAGGTGATCTGGGGAGGAAGGGAAGCCGACAGATGTGGAGATGGTGAGGGTTAAAGCAGTGGAGGAGCGAGTGGTCTCAGAAATACCAAGGGTCATCTAGTGTTATGCCAGAGTCTGTACTTTGTTATCCTTTTCTTCTACTGCTTTAGTGAGGAAGGCATCTTGATCAGTGGGGTTGAGGCCAGACCACATCGCTTGAACCTTGGGTCAATGTGTGTGTGTGTCTGTGTATGTGTATCTAGGGTCAGTAGAACGTAAGAGGTTTTCATTTGGATGAAAGAAATTTTTGCTGCGGAAAAAGATGAAAGAAATGCAGAGAATGCCAGACGAAACTGTGATTCTTGTAAGAATCCCGAGGCAAAATCGACTGAGATTAGCAATCGAAATCATCGTTCCTCCAGCAGCCTGGATTGTGCGAGGAAGGTATAATGAGCGGACGTGGGAGAGCCATTCTTATCTCAGGGATGCAGCAGGTACACGAGGCCAGCCCCAACATCCCCTCACCAAACAGAAGCTCACACACACACACACACACACACACACACACACACACACACACACACACACACACGTCAGGCAAATTAGGTCAGATGTGAAAATGATTCGGGTAAAATTTAGAGGCAGAAAGAACAGATAACAAGACACAGGAAATGAAAGAAATGTGGGGAAACAGTTCTGTGCAGTGAAAGGGCTTCAGGCATATGAAAAGGTACTTTCAGTTGGTAGATACAGCATCGATGTCCTGAAAGAGTCTTTGTTATGGACTGAAATCCGTCTTTCTCCGTGATTACGATAAGTAACCGGTGATGGAAGATCAAGGTAATTCAAAGAATCGTAATCCACCTCGTAGGATTTCCCTGAACAGAGCATCATAGCAACGGTATTGTACACCGGACGAATAAAGGTCAGTAAAGCTGGCTCAGTCGTGGGGTTCGTCCAGCGAAGGACGTCCACACAATCGTCATGAAACTCGTTACGGTCGTAATGATCCAACGACCCGCAAGCCTCGCTTCAGAGAGCGTTCAGTAAGAATGTTCCTCGTGGGTAACTCTAATTGTGGGGGGAAAGGAATTGAAAAGACTGGAAATATCATGACAGGATATATACAAAAGGAAAGAGTCTTCACTGTGTATGAGGAACCTTCCAGTCCTCAGATTCCGGAATATACATTATTGAGAGGAAAAGGTGATTAGAATCCTCAGAGGCGAGGCTGGTGCTCACCTCCACCAGACGGGAAACTATAAAGAAGACGAGGGAAGAAGGTCCTTCAGGAGTGACCATGGAACGCCAGAGGCTAGGGTGTGTGTGTGTGTGTGTGTGGTGGATGTGTTGTGACCAGTGTTGTATGTACCATGGAATGTGTGGCGATACAACGACATGTGATCATCCCTAGGGAAGCAAAGCTGATTCGTGTAAAGGACTTATTACATTGCTCATGGTGGTAGATATATGGAGTGAGCACGTCAAGGTAGGTACACAAACCAGAGAATTCTGGTCGGGGGTCAGTGATACTGATGGTGGAGTGAGGAGTGGATGCTAGACGTAATGACTGGGAGTTAAGACCGACGAGAGGAGATTAGTTTGAGAAAAAAGAAAGTCAATAAAAGACTGATTGTGGGAATGATATGGGAGAGTATAGCCAGGCGAGCACCATTGGTATGGTGCACACAGCAAGTGTAAGATGGAGGCAGTAAAGGAGTGAATATTACTGTCGGTTCTCAAGAGTTAGGTAGAGAGTCAGCGTTGTGCACTACGAGCCAGCAGCATCCATGACACAGTTGGTTCATAGATCTAGACAGAGAATCGGAACAGTTTAGTTGCTCATCTTGAAGCTGTGACGTTTGGAATAAACAATAAAGACGATAGTGTGTTGCTGGGAGAGTGAGGGAGTACTTGTGGGAGGAGAGAAGGTTAAACGGAAAACATGTACAAGTTCCTTGACTGTCAAATTAAAAAATAAAAAGTTACCCCCCGTCATACCTAGAAGGGCCGTACCGCCGTGCGTGGGAGGCCGTACCGCCGTGCTTGTGAGGCCGCACCGCTGTGCTTGTGAGGCCGTACCGCCATGCTTGTGAAGCCGTACCGCCGTGCTTGTGAAGCCGTACCGCCATGCTTGTGAAGCCGTACCGCCATGCTTGTGAAGCCGTACCGCTGTGCTTGTGAGGCCTTGCCGCTGTGCTTGTGAGGCCGTACCGTCATGCTTGTGAGGCCGTACCACCGTGCTTGTGAGGCCGTACCACCGTGCTTGTGAGGCCGTACCACCGTGCTTGTGAGGCCGCACCGCCGTGCTTGTGAGGCCGTACCGCTGTGCTTGTGAGGCCGTACCGCTGTGCTTGTGAGGCCATACCGCCGTGCTTGAGGCCGTACCGCCGTGCTTGTGAGGCCGCACCGCCGTGCTTGTGAGGCCGTACCGCTGTGCTTGTGAGGCCGTACCGCCGTGCTTGTGAGGCCGCACCGCCGTGCTTGTGAGGCCGTACCGCTGTGCTTGAGGCCGTACCGCCGTGCTTGTGAGGCCGTACCGCCGTGCTTGTGAGGCCGTATCGCCGTGCTTGTGAGGCCGCACCGCCGTGCTTGTGAGGCCGTACCGCCGTGCTTGTGAGGCCGTACCGCCGTGCTTTTGAGGCCGTACCGCCGTGCTTGTGAGGCCGTACCGCCGCGCTTGTGAGGCCGTACCGCCGTGCTTGGGAGGCCATACCGCCGTGCTTGTGAGGCCGTACCGCCGTACTCAAGCGACTCAAATTGCACTAGTGGTCAGGCAAGTGGTTGATGAAATTCGAGACGGGGGAGAAAAATGCCAGGTAATGAAAATGGGAAATGGGGGAAAAGAAAAAAAAAAAAGAAAAAAGATAGACGGAACTGCAGCTATTCACTGGCTGGGACTCTATTAGTGGAAGCCTCTTGTGAAAAAGACCCGGGACTTTATCCCAACGGACCGTGTTGTCAGTGGAACGAACCGGTCCACTTTCCTCAGAAGCAAATATATTACCTTTTGACAGATATTAAAGCCAGCCCTGGGAGTGGATGGACCTAGAAGTTGTCATTAAGGTGAAATAACTTGGTCGTGGGCGAACTGTGGAATATAATGTTGGTCTCAGGGTTTGACTTGAACGTAAAATGTTCATCATAACGTTCAGCAGAATGTTGCAAGGATGGGGCTGGGTATTGAACAATGGGGCTTATGTTAAGTATTCAAGGCAGCGCGTCTGGGCTAACTATGCTATGGGGAACGGATTAATTCTGTATAGTAATTACACACACACACACACACAGAGAGAGAGAGAGAGAGAGAGAGAGAGAGAGAGAGAGAGAGAGAGAGAGAGAGAGAGAGACGGGGCAACGCTAGTGCAAGACTCCCTCCCTGCAACACACCCGAACAATCCCACACACGTTCACACTAACCCCTCACTCGGGGACCTGGAGCCGCTAGTGTGATGTACAGAAACATTATTACAGGTGAATACGGGGGGTCACCTACCATGAGTGCGTCGCCTGGTTCACCTGCCTCACCTACACAAGACGTCCATCGTGGGAGCGCCTCCTGACGCCAGACCAAAGATGTCTGTGTGAACCTGGATGTTGGTCAGGTATACGTACGTACGCGCGTATGTGCGTAATTCTGCTCAACTATGGTGACGGGCGAATTGATGCAAATGCGTTCGTTGGTTAACCTGTGGCTGGGATTAGCGGGAGGGGCGTCTGACGTGGTACGACCCTTGAGCACGACGGTACGACCCTTGAGCACGACGGTACGACCCTTGAGCACGACGGTACGACCCTTGAGCACGACGGTACGACCCTTGAGCACGACGGTACGACCCTTGAGCACGACGGTACGACCCGTGGGTTCGACAACTTGGTCAAAGGTCTGGTTATCATACTCGCTGGCCGTGCCGTCATACCCTGTCATGGTCGAGGGCCACACCGTCTTACACCGTCGTGCTCAAAGGGTTGATTAACATGTCACATACGCCTTCTGACGCACTGCTCTGGCGTAAACCTGCCAACACGGAGGATGATCACATGACGATGTACGCAGAGAACACAGGACGAAGACATACGCAGAGAACACAGGACGAAGACAGAACTTGAGGCCTTTATGGTTACACACACACACACACACACACACAGACACACACACAGTATAGCACTGTCATGTGCACGCGTGACCGTCCGACCACAGCAACAGTACCCAGGCAACAGTGTGGCACACGAACAGTTCTGGTGATATTTTAGTGAACAGACAAGTTCACGTGTAACACACAAACAACACACAGGCCTCACTATTAAAGATTTAGACAAAGCAGTAACAAATGGAGATCAATACACGGATGTATAGAAACACACACACACACACACACACACACACACACACACACACACACACGAGACTTGGCAGTGATTGGCTGTACCGGAGATCATAGGAGAGAGAGGCGGGATTGGTTGGTTAAGGAGGGTAAGGATATATATATATATATATATATATATATATATATATATATATATATATATATATATATATATATATATATATATATATATAATATATAAAGGGACAGAAAATTGACGAACTGTGAACCGTCTGATCGCGTCGGCCGCATTCTAGATTAAAAAGCAAACTATCAATCGAGAAACTTTTATTATTGGTTGGGGGGGAGAATTAAACTGTATTTTAATCAACATGCAGTCGTTCCAATAGATGGGATCCGATACAATTATCCGATAGACATTTATTTCTGGGATTTAGCGTAGAGTCGTATTGGCCCGAGACATTCCAATATTTACTGTGCTCCCGGGATGAAGGAGTCAGTTACTTGCATTGGTGTGGACTCCTCCCCCATACATTGTGGGGGGGGAGTGGATCTTCGTCATCTGTATGGGGTGGACGGCCGTCATCTCTGGGGGAGGTGTGGGTCCATCTGCTCTGGCGGCGAGCTGCTTAAATTCAGGACCACAGCTAGCTATGAGGAAGACGAGCGCTTTCGCGTATTACCACATCCTCAGAGGGCTAGTCACACAGAGAGAGAAAACGGGTGCAACACAGGTGATATATATATATATATATATATATATATATATATATATATATATATATATATATATATATATATATATACAGAGCCGGGGGAGACGTGGAGTGGGGTCATGTGACCTTGAAAGGTTTCCTCTCTCTCTCTCTCTCTCTCTCTCTCTCTCTCTCTCTCTCTCTCTCTCTCTCTCTCTCTCTCTCTCTCTCTCTCTCTCTCTCTCGTTAATTAATCCTCTGAACATGTGGTAATACAAGAAAGCGCTCAGGATTCCTGTTTCCTTTTCCTCGTGGTGTTTTTGCACATACACACACACACACACACACACACACACACACACACACACACACACACACACACACACACACACACACACATACACACTGTATATATATATATATATATGTATATATATATATATATATATATATATATATATATATATATATATATATATATATATATATATATATATATATCAATTTCTTTGAGGAGGGGTTTACAGCAGACCACCGGTAGACTACAGCACCGCCTGGCTGGGGTCCTCCTGCCGGGGATCATATCGCCCTCACCCCCTAGGACCACTTGCCCCAGGGGAGTGTGTGTGTGTCCTGGGACCTCTGCCGGACGTGACAAATGGCAGGAGTTGCAGTGAGTGGAAGGCCAGCTAGCAGGTGAGGGGACAATTTTTTTTTTTCTTTTTTCATTTTCCTTTTTTTTTTTTAACCTGGCTCTTCGTAAGGGAAGTGTTCTTTGGCCTCCTGAGCACGACTACTGTACGACCCTTAGACACGACTGTAAGATCTTTGGCTACGACAGTGCGACCCTTAGACACGACTGTAAGATCTTTGGCTACGACAGTGCGATCCTTAAACACGACTGTTCATTCTTTGGCTACGACGGTACGATCCTTGAACACGACTGGACGTCCCTTGATTACGACGGTACGACCCTTGATTACGACGGTACGACCCTTGAGCGTGAGATTTCGACTTGTTGTGAGGCAGGTGTTCTCTGCTGTTGTGAGGCAGGTAGTCTCTTCTGTTGTGAGGCAGGTAGTCTCTTCTGTTGTGAGGCAGGTAGTCTCACGACACAGTTATTGTGTTGTGAGGGAGGTAGTCTCACGACACAGTTACTGTGTTGTGAGGGGATGTTTCTCTTCTGCTGGGAAATAGTAACTTTCTTTTGTGAGGTAAGGGTTACAACGTTGTTTATTATTCTTGTTAGAAGGAGTGTCTACTGTCTGATGTGTATAGTGCATTGTATGATGTATTTGTTGTGTATAGTGCATTGTATGATGTATTTGTTGTGTATAGTGCATTGTATGATGTATTTGTTGTGTATAGTGCATTGTATGATGTATTTGTTGTGTATAGTGCATTGTATGATGTATTTGTTGTATCTGTACTTGTTCTGTGCCTGACCAGCGACGGCCGTTGTACACATCTGTTGTGAAGATGAATTTGATGTTCAACACTTAAGATTTTTACCGTTTGAAGTCGTTCCTCTGTTTCAAACATTTCCTTTCTTTTCATTCATGCGTGTTCGCAATTTCCCGCATGAGCGAGGTAGCGTCAGGAACAGATGACTGACCCTTAGAGGGAAAAAAAAAAAGAAAAAGCCCCGATTGGCACCTTCCTGTGTTCTTTCTTTTGGAAAGTAATACAGGAGGGGAGGATGTCCAGCTCACAGCTGCCGCCCTTCGTAGAACACACAGGAGATAACGGGGGGCAGTATTTTTTCTCTCTCTTGTATCCAGGGATAAACATTCATTGCTTTATAAAACATTTATTACTTTATTTACCCAGTGTTTGTTTTTATTGTTAGCCAAGACGGTATGGGCAATTAGATTCCCTAATGTAGGCCATATGATTAATCATATATATATATATATATATATATATATATATATATATATATATATATATATATATATATATATCCTAAGCCAGGTACCTATTTTGTCGACCAATCTCCAGGGGATGATGAACAGCTGGGTTGACTGTGGGCCGATGCCCACAACCAGGATTCGAACCTGTGCATTCGACCCCGGGTGGCCCATGAAGCTGTCCAGACTTTTGCTTCGAGACGTGAACCACTAGTGTGAAGCTTTTTATTCAGCTTTTGTACTGAAGAACACTTTCTGTCTTGTATTCCAAGTATGTACTGGTATACTCACGTGGAAACGGTGCTTTTGATGGACGTATTGGGTGTGTGTCTTGTGTCGTAGTAACTGGTTACCCAAGCCATCTGAAAGCTTCGCTCCTGTAAAGGTTTTAGGTCCGATTATGTCTCACTGCACCGTCCTGAAATGAAAGGTTCCGAATGGACTATGTCGTCGTATGTTGGGAGGGAAAGGGCCACAAAGTAGCTGTGGTTTATGAAGTGTTAACTGTTAGTGTTCACTTGCTGGACTGTGAGCGGGATTTACTTGTGTTGACAATAGATCGTTGGCGACTTTTGTTCCGGGTAAGAATCGAGGATTGAGGTCAGGTTATGTCGGCTCCACACAGCCCTATAAACTGTCCTGAACATTTCATTCTTCCCTCCCCCACAACACACACACACACACACACACACACCATTATTGAAACAAAAACATTCATAGCTTCATGAGTGGTGAACACGGTAAATTCTATACATGAATAACAAACACATTGCTGCGCATCATGGTTGCAGAGCAGATGATTTTTATTTTTTGAAAAGCATTTTTTTCATCACCGCGTCAGGAAGCCTTTAAAGTTGTAGAGAAATTTTTTCTCTTTTTTTTTTTTCTACATGTCAGAGAGGTGTTGTGTCCATGGCAATTCGATGATTCGCTTACAGGTCACGTGGTGCTGTAGTTAGCGACCGTGACTTCCTCTGATGCTGTGGTTAGGAATATATATACTGTAGGAATGTATATATATATATATATATATATATATATATATATATATATATATATATATATATATATATGTGTGTGTGTGTGTGTGTGTATGTTATATCTATTCATTACACTCCGTCGCCGTCTCCCGTGTTAGCGAGGTAGCGCAAGGAAACAGACGAAAGAATGGCCCAACCCACCCACATACACATATATATACATAAACTCCCACACACGCACATATACATACCTATAAATTTCATCGTATACATACATATACATATTCAGACTTATATACACATGCACATATTCATACATACTGCCTTCATCCATTCCCGCCGCCACCCCGCCACACATGAAATGACAGCCCTCACCCTCCTGCTGGGGGTGGTGCACGGCAAGAGTGTAGGGGAAACGGGGAAAGAGGCACCGGTACTCCGTCGTGTCACGTTCTGCCTGGTACATGGGCGAGTGAGACACCCGTGGAGGACGCTGGAGTGAGTGTTGACAAGTCTGGTGTCTGCTGTAGAAGTCCTAAAGCAGCCGTTCTAGCCGGGAACGCTCGTCATTTTTAAGGTCACTGTCCATCTGCAGGTTGAAGTGATAAGTTATCATTTCATTTTATACTTCAAGCGTTTCTTCGTTTGTATTTTGCACTAACCAAATACATCACACCTATGAGGACAGACAGGGAGTAGTGTCAGTAACCTTGGTGACATGCGTCCCACGAACATTACCTGTGTTCTTGTCTTGAAGTTGATGTGTATTAATATTTTCGTCCATTGATATGACTTCCTGCTTGTGCGTCGAACCTGTCCACCAGCGACACCAGGTGTGGGCAGAACCACTTCCCCTGTGACGCCTCAGTGGATGGTTGGTACACCAAGGGTTCCACATCATGACTTACCTTAGTAAGTTTTAAGCCACTGTCCCTCTCCTGCCTATCACCTTCCTTCCTTTTGGAACTTCGCCTTCCCGAGGTTTAATCTTGGGCCAGAGTGGAATATTTCTGCACCTATATCCTTCACGACCCAGTCAGTGTTTGTTCCGTGGTTGCTGCCCTATCAGAGGTTCGACCTTAGCCATAGTGAGGCCACAGACTCCTCGCCACCCACACCTCCGCAGGTGAAATGTACGCCTATACTGTGGTAATGTGGAGGACCAAGATGCCACTCTGAGGGTGACTGTCCTCCTTCCTGCTCTGTACCATATGTTCACTTCTTCCCCTCTGTGTGGACACGTTACCAGCAGACATTGTGGTACATTGGGGAAAAAAATAAAAAGATGGAGTTTCTTTGGAATTCATATTGTATCAGAACTCTCCTAGGTTTACGTTTTCTTTAAGGAAGAAATATGGAGGTAATGATGAGGAGAAAGAAATGAACGTAGCATGTGACACGGGGACTGTGTGGATTTGACTATACGGAGAACAAAAGCGACATGCAGAAAATGGGAGCGTAGACATAACTCTGCATATTGGATCACAAAGCCTCGGCACACACACACGCACACACACACGCGGGCGCGCGCGCTCGCATAAATAGCGTTGCATCCCACAAATCGACCGAGCCCAGGTTCGAGTCCCGGACAGGCAACCCAGCTCTTCATCTTCCTCTCTCAGACTGGTCGATGAGTTTATAGCGGGGGTGTGTATGTGTGTTTGTGTGTACGTAACGTAAAGTTGAAATATGGTGTATATATATATATATATATATATATATATATATATATATATATATATATATATATATATATATATATTATTTTATTTATTTTGCTTTGTCGCTGTCTCCCGCGTTTGCGAGGTAGCGCAAGGAAACAGACGAAAGAAATGGCCCAACCCACCCCCATACACAGTGTATACACACACACACACGTCCACTCACGCAAATATACATACCTATACATCTCAATGTACACATATATATACATACACATACATATATACCCATGCACACAATTCACACTGTCTGCCCCCATTCACTCCCATCACCACCTCGCCACACATGGAATACCATCCCCCTCCCCCCTCATGTGTGCGAGGTAGCACTAGGAAAAGACAACAAAGGCCCCATTCGTTCACACTGAGTCTCTAGCTGCCACGCAATAATGCCCGAAACCACAGCTCCCTTTCCACATCCAGGCCCCACACAACTTTCCATGGTTTACCCCAGACGCTTCACATGCCCTGATTTAATCCACTGACAGCACGTCAACCCCGGTATACCACATCGATCCAATTCACTCTATTCCTTGCCCTCCTTTCACCCTCCTTTCATATATATATATATATATATATATATATATATATATATATACACACACACAAGGTTGAGTTGGGGCAACACGAGTGTATAAAAATCTCCCACCATGCAGAAGAGGAGACAGGTCCAACAACTGAGTTACAACAGTTGTATTGAGTTACATGTAGCAAGACGGATGAACACTACACCATAGGTATATAACCAGGATACTCCTCAAGTCCTGCTGGCAAGACGTCTTTATGGATGGATGAACAACACAGGTGTTGTGATGTATGGTAGGAGTTGGTGTCCTACATGGTGCTGTAGGAGAGAGAGAGAGAGAGAGAGAGAGAGAGAGAGAGAGAGAGAGTACCCCTGGTGGCTCAGTTTACGTCTTGAGATACGACGGAGATCTGAATGAATGGAAGGATGGCCCTGAACTGTACCCCTAGTCGATGCGTCAGAGAACAGATATAACTTAAGGATCAGTTGCTGAGGCTGAGGATTACAACTCTGATGTTAGAGTGACTGAGACATGAAGGTAGACGTGAAGAAATGACCTTCCACGTTTATAAGACGTATTGATCTCCCAGAATGGAATCTTAATCCCCAACACTTTTCACCTGGAATGGGATGGGCAGCCTGGAAAGTACTGTAAACAGACGGTATTTGATGGTGGCATTACGAAAGAATTAGACGTCCACAGGACCCGCCCGCTGACTGGATGGCATCTTATCCAGTGTACTGAAAGACTGTGTAGATGCGCTGAACTTGTCTTGAGTCTTTTCTCGAGAGGATCTTGAATCAGCTGGGTACAAGAGAGCAGATGCTGAGCGTGCCTTTAAGAAAGCAGATTGGGAAGTTGCTGGAAAATAGAGCGAGGTCTGACGATTGCCTGAAATGATGGCCGGGGAACAAATGGTTAGCTGGAGCTATGAGGGAGAGAAGGCAACACAGATTCAGAAGATGATGGTTGTGGAGCACAAACATTGACGTCTAGGGGACAGAGAGAGAGAGAGAGTGAGGAACGTCCAGAGTGACATAGATTGGTACCTGGAGTACGTATATCTGCAGTGCCAGACGAGCATGATTCACTCCAACAGATTGATAAGAAAGTCAGAATTCTAGGCTGGTGTTGGAGGTCGGATCCTCAACACTTCATGCATGGCGATGTGGCCCTTGAGCACGACGTTGGTTGTGATGTCCCCAGCCTTTGGCCCGATTCTTGAGGATCAGGTCCAAGGCGAGGCCATGAAAACCCAGGGAGTTCCGCAAGGACTTTACCGTCGTCCGTAAGGGTTTAGAGGAGAGATCGAAAGCAGTCGAGCTGATGGTCAGTGGAGAACACGCGTCAAAGATTTTGTGATGAAAAGTGACAAATATTCCATCAGACATTGATCACATCCACTCTACTCAGACTGTACCTCCACCAACTGTGTCTCTTCACGTGAGGAAATATATGAGGGTGATAGATAAGGGCTCACGATAAGCGTTAAAGATATGATTTAGGAAAATGAAGGTGAATCAGATAAGAGAAGGGGATGGGGAGAGGCGAGGGGCCTACCACTGGTCCCTACCAGGGGAAAGGAGGTTATAGAAGAACATAGTGATCACCACCAAGTTCTTCAGGAACCACGAGAACAGGAACCAGATGAACCAGTTCTCAGAACATACCTTTATTTTCTTTTTTTGGTCTAACTTGAAGGAAACAACAGGTAGGTACTGAGGTAGGGAAGACGGAAGGGGTGAGTGCCGAGTAAAACAAATAATTAATGTTACTCGAAAGACAAGTGGTCGTAGGGGATACACCGAGTCAAGAGGAAGTGAAGTCTGATATGCGAAATGTATTCAAAAACGTGTGCAACAGGAGTGTAAGGTGAAGAAAATGGGGCACCACGAATCTGGAGTTTCCTTAGCACAAACCCACAAACTGGAAATTCACACACACACACACACACACACAAACACACAAACACAGTCCTTGTCGCGGCAGCCGGTCCACAGTCCACCCAGGTGTTCATCGTCCCCTTGTAGCTAGTCGATAAGATGGGCACCTGGCACAGATGTGTGTGTGTGTGTTTGTGTGTCACCATGCATGTTAGCCACCAAACCTTATGTAGCCATCAACACTCCCCACATCACCCCCGTCATAAATTACCCCATAATTACGTGACTAATGAGATTTTCCAGATGTTAAGATTGGCCCACGGAGCTGAATGCCTTCCAGCAGACACCTGAGAGCAAGCAGCGCCCACACACGTCTTAATATGAACATACAGACCACATCTTTCCGTATGATTCTGTTTGTAGATGTAAATGTAATTATAAGGTCGAGAGGAAGGTTAGTTTGGTGTTCTTATGTTGGCTGAGAGAGAGCACGATTCTCTCTCTCTCTCTCTCTCTCTCTCTCCTGAGTATGAAGACGTAGGGTGAGTCCAGTAAATGCTCATCTAAGGTTACTCGAAGCATCACTAGGTCTATGGATACCCGACTCTAAGAAGTAACTGATATGCCCACTGTATTCCAAAATGTCCCAACAGGATCTATATGCTCATCTAGTCTCATATATGGCTCCACTCTAGGTACTTTCCTTTCTAGTCCACTATAGCCCCAACTGGTACATCATCCTCCACACAGTCCACCACAAACCACCCACCTAGCCACATGCTCCACTCTGTCCCAAGCCGTCCACAGTCACCCAGTGTTCACTCTGGTCCCCTTGTACTAGTCCATATATGGCCACCTGGCCCCAGATATGTGTTGGTTCCTATGTCTCTGGTTCACCATCCCTTTAGGCCCAACTATTAGCCTCCACTCTATCTCCACATACCCCACGTCAGTACAATATACGCCATACATTACGTCTCACTAATGAATTTTCCAGATTTCAGATTAGGTCCCACATGCTCCTCTCTCTCTCTCTCTCTCTCTCTCTCTCTCTCTCTCTCTCTCTCTCTCTCTCTCTCATATACATATATATATATATATATATATATATATATATATATATATATATATATATATATATATATATATATATATATGGTGACTGGTCTTAGAATCAAGCGTAGAATAGGGAGGCTGCAACACAGGGTTCGACAAGTTAACTACATGCCTCCACTCTAGGTCTCCACTACAAGCCTCCACTTTAGGTCTCCACTAGATGCCTCCACTTTATATACCTTCACTATCCCTCGAAAACTTGGCATGTCGAGATTTTGCAGAACTTCCGACGTCGCAATTAAGACGGAAACAGAAGTCACAAAAGATAATTACGACATCATTAAGAACGAGAAGGGGGATGGGGGGGGAACTAAACGATTGATTAGATATCAGATGATAACATTAAACATATATGAAAAGCGATGATAGCACTTGCAAAAGATACTGAAGTGTGGGAAGGTCCAAATAATATGATAACCCAGTTTTCCATATGTGCAGTAAAGGGTGAATGACGTTTAATTAACGTGACGAGGAAATTAGTTGGATGGTCATGTAATACGGAGACAGACTGAGACGGACCGGAAAAAAAAAGAAACGTGATATAAAAACGTTCTACAATATGGCGCTGACTAATGAAGTTTGCCCTCATTTTCAAACGTTTTCCATCGATGAACATAATGGTATAGAGCCACGTCCCCGCGGTGAGGGTAAGAGCCAGAGTCTCTAGTTATCGCCGGCATGGAGGGACGTATGTGTGTGTGTGATGGTACAGTTCAGAGCTTGGCAAGAGAGACTATGATTAATATCACCGGAGACAAAGTGACCCACCCTGACTAGCGTTGTGAATTCAGAAATCTGAAAGATTGCCGGACTGTTGTTGTGTTCTGGATTCCAACGATCTTCATTATATATATATATATATATATATATATATATATATATATATATATATATATATATATATATATATGATGGCACTGACCATTGTACCTAAGGGTCGTAACGTCGTGCTGAAGGATCGTACCGTCCTACGCAAAGAACGTATCGTCATGCTCAAGATGTTGCTACTTACGTAAAGTTCACTGCAAACAGCAAAACTGGCTCACGTAGGAATGTTACCCAGGTGTATGTGTGTGTGTCATACCCTGTTTGTGCAGTACGGGGAGGGAGTTCAGCGCTCGTGAGGCCCCATCTCGAGTGTGTGTGTGTGTGTAATTACAGTAAGAAGGCGGGCATATCTCGTGTGCGTGTGTGTATGTGTGTTTGTGTGTGTGGAGTACTGGCACTGTCTACCTGGGCGTTGCGTGGTAATTGTTACCGTCAGCGAGTGCGCGACTTGTGGCAGCTGTTGCGCCTTCTCATTTCCCATGTTCCAGGCTTATCAGGGCAAAACATCTGTCGACACTGGCCCTCCACACATGCCTCGGCCGGACCCTCCCCTGGCGTCTCTGGCGGGACCGAAGAGACCTTTCTGAATTCATTAAAGATTAATTAACCAAAATTCTTACGGGGCCGAGTCGGGAAAATGCCATTTGGAAAATAAACAGTGAACAAGAAGACAGGGAGGGAGGAAAGGGAGGGAAGCGAGGGTGTTGAGGGTCGGGGGGAAGTCGGTGGTAAGCCACAGTCACGTTAAAGTTGAGCTGCGGTTATCTTCACCCGCAGAAGTCGACGCTAGGGGCCCGTCCCTCCAGCTGTTGCTGGGTTCTCCCACCCGTGCCTCACACATCCTCCTTACCTTCCTCACCCGCCCCCACACCACAAGACTCCCGCCAGCCCTCACACACCCAGAGTCACCCACACCGCACCTCAAGTCATCAGACACAGACCTTAAGTCACCCGCCCCAATCCCTAAGTCACCTGCTGCATACCCTCTTCTCCCGCCCCATACCCTAAGTCACCTACTGTTACTCGTCCTTCAGCGCCCTTTCCCGACCCACAAACTCCTGACGGGTCCCACAGGGGGAGGGCCAGGCAATGTAGGAACACGGAACACACGTCTGGGGAACCGTCTCACACCGGGCGAGGTTGGCGTGTGGGGTTGGTCAGGGCTCAGTGCTGCCGCCACAGTTGCTTCTGATCTCGGGATATGATTTTCCAAACGAGGCAAAATCATACTTTGATATAGGGGACGGGAGCCGTCTGTATGACAGTGACCCTTGCCAGGCGGAAATATATTATATATATATATATATATATATATATATATATATATATATATATATATATATATATATATATCAGAATGTGTGGAAGGCGAGAACGTGATCTCGGAAAGCAAAAATGGGTATGTTTGAAGGAATAGTGGTTCCAACATTGTTATATGGTTGCGAGGCGTGGGCTATGGATAGGGTTGTGCGTAGGAGGGTGGATGTGCTGGAAATGAAATGTTTGAGGACAATATGTTGTGTGAGGTGGTTTGATCGAGTAAGTAATGAAAGGGTAAGAGAGATGTGTGGTAATAAAAAGAGCGTGCTTGAGAAAGCAGAAGAGGGTGTACTGAAATGGTTTGGTCACATGGAGAGAATGAGTGGGGAAAGATTGACAAAGAGGATATATGTGTCAGAGGTGGAGGGAACGAGAAGTGGGAGACAAAATTGGAGGTGGAAGGATGGAGTGAAAAAGATTTTGAGCGATCGGGGCCTGAACATACATGAGGGTGAAAGGCGTGCAAGGAATAGAGTGAATTGGAACGATGTAGTATACCGAGGTCGACGTGCTGTCATTGGATTGAACCAGGGCATGTGAAGCGTCTGGGGTAAACCATGGAAAGTTCTGTGGGGCCTGGATGTGGAAAGGGAGCTGTGGTTCCGGTGCATTATTACATGACAGCTAGAGACCTGAGTGTGAACGAATGTGGCCTTTGTTGTCTTTTCCTAGCGCTACCTCGCGCCCGGGGAGGGGGGTACCATTTCACGTGTGACGGGGTGGCGACGAGAATGGATGAAGGCAGCACGTATGGATATTTACATGTGTATATATGTCTGTGTATGTATATGTATGTATAGGTTGAAGTGTATAGGTATGTATATGTGCGTGTGTGGGCGTTTATGTATATGCATGTGTATGTGGGTGGATTGGGCCATTCTTTCGTCTGGTTCCTTGCGTTACCTCGCTAACGCGGGAGACAACAACTAAGGATAGTAAATAAATGAATAAATGATATATATATATATATATATATATATATATATATATATATATGTATATATATATATATATATATATATATATATATATATATATATATATATATATATATATAAAGTATTCTATTACACTTTGTCGCTGTTTCCGCGTCAGCGAGGTAGCGCAAGGAAACAGACGAAAGAATGACCCAATCCACCCACATACACATGCATAGTACATACACGTCCATATATAAAGATGTACTTCAGTTTTGCTCATGCCAGGATAATGGAAGAATTTCTCACTGTTAGACTTCATGAATACTGCAACAACACCCGGACAAGTTGCTGCCGCGGTCGATCAAATGTCTGATGAAATTAAGCTTGGGAGTATGTGTGCCAAGTCATGAATATGGGAAGGGATTTAAGCAGACCAGACGCCGAGTATCACACCAGAGGAAACTAACTGTAGTAGTCGTGCTAGGAGGGACCTGGGAGTTGACGTGGTACCGAACCTCTCACCAATACGTCATGTGAGAAGGATCGCGTTGGAGGTAAGTATATATTTTGGCCAACGTCAGAAATTGCTTTTTAAGTACATACAGAGCAAGACGTTTGGGACGATAGATATGACGTAAGGACACCAGACGAAACGAAGATATCTGGCGGGAAAGGCTTAAAGGAACGCCACTGGGAATACACAAGAATGACGTGGAATGAGTTACGAATGGAGGAGGAAAGCTGTATGTCTGCCTTTTCACGAGAGAAGGTTGAAGGGAGGAAACGATAACTGCATATGAATTCTTATGGAGCCAGACGACGTTGATATAGATTAGTTCTATGAAATCCAGAACAAGAGACAGAAGATAGAGGGAAGAAAGTGTAGGGAGGGACGTGAGGAAGCAGCTGATCTGTACCATTGTTGTAGATGAATGAAGCAAGCTATGCTAGGAGGAGGTGCATGGAAACACCGTTAGAGAATCAAGCAGTGTAGATCATAAAGGCACAGGGATATATGGATAGATAATGGAGCCCCACAAATGTAAAGCCCCCTGGCCATATGTACAGGTGGGTAACAGGATATAATGATAAGAAAATCCTGCCCCAGCACCTACCATAACCCCAAACAACCTTCTTAACCTCCACTCAGCCATCTCGCCCTTCCATTAGCTTCGTCACCTGCCCATAGCTCCTTCACCTTTCCCACAACCCCCATGTCTTCCCTGGAACCTCTGTACCCTCTCTACAGTCTCCCTCTCCTGTCCCAGACCCTCGTCTCTCTACCCATGGCCTTCACGCCCGCTCGACAGTCTCCCACACATGTTCCAGAGCTCCCACACTCGCTCCACAGTCCCCACACCCGCTCCTCCGCTCCCACCCCCACTCCTCTGACCCACACCCGTTCCACAGCTCCCATACCCACTCCACAGCCCTCACACCCTTTCCTCAGCTCCCACACCCACTCCTCTGACCCACACCCGTTCCACAGCTCCCACCCCCACTCCTCTGACCCACACCCGTTCCACAGCTCCCATACCCACTCCACAGCCCTCACACCCGCCCCACAACCATCGTATCCGCTCCGCAGCTCCTGACCAGTGCGGAGATAGTGGTTGATCCAAGCTTTGCTGGGGCGGCAGGACGAGAGGCCAGCTACACTGGTCATGTGTACCGGCTTAATGACTCCTTCCGCTGCTTCCCACCACCTGGCCCAGGGCGCAGGCGCTGGGGGGGATCTTGGGAAGTGTAGGGCTTGGGTGGCGTGAGGCAGGTTGTAGGGCAGGGGTTAGGATGGGAGAGAGGTAGACCATCCTGACGACTTGATGTACTAGTCAACAAAAGGATCAAGTTCCTCGTGTGAGGGAAGGGTTCTTTGAGAATTGAAACATTCCCTTGTGTACCCTCCACCTGGGCTTGTACCCTCCACCTGGGCTTGTACCCTCCACATGGCCTTGTACCCCGACCTAGGCTTGTACCCTCCACATGGGCTTGTACCCTCCACCTGGGCTTGTACCCTGCTGGAATTTCCCCCCCCCCCTGCTTGATCTTGTACCCCCCATGTGCCTTGCATCGTCCTCCGTGTCCTGTGTGTCCTAAACCCTCCTCCTTCCTACGAGGCCATCGTGAGGAGTCCTGAACCTCCTCGTCCCCTTCCCCCTGCGTGTCTGGCGTGTCCTAGAGGTCGAACCCACGACCCTGGGGTGAGGTACACATCGAGTGACCGACGACAGACACACAAGGCTGATGCCTTTAAACAAACCCCCCGTTTTCTCTGCATGGATACCAGGGGTCTCTAAAGAATGATTCGTACGATCCTTGAATACGACGGTACGATCCTTAAATACGACATTACGATCCTTGAGCACGACGGTACGATCCTTGAACACGGCGAAACGATCCTTGACCACGGCAGTACGATCCTTTGGTTTGATGGTGTGACCTTCGATCGAGCTCTTAAGGGTCAGGTCAAAGGTCAGACATGGTAGTCACTGGTGTTGTGTTCTTGCTCAGGGGTCGTCGTACCATCGTGCTCACGTGTGTGTCTCCTGGAGGGGACCTTGTTAAGGCATCTGTACTTAGCTGATGGTGATGACCACCAGCACTACAGAGCCACTTTGCCCTTTAGCCAAGCATAGCTGTCCCAGTGACTATCCCTTCCTTAACATTCGTAGTCAAGCTGTCTTTTTGCTTTTCTTGACCCTGGAATCCTCAGTATTGCTTTACCGGAAACCGTCCCTGTAGCTTATACATCCCAAAAATTCATATTATAGCTGTCCCTGTAGCTTGTCTATCCGAGACATTCGCAGTATAGCTGTCCATTTAGCTGATCCTTTCCCCAACACGCACAGTGTAGCCTGAGGCTACGATACGCCTCTATGGACATCAAGCCTAGTGAGGAGGGTCCCGAGGGACGACTTTCTGGTAATGAAGAAGGCAGACTTTCGCCTCCGTTGATCCTGTAGGATTTTATTATCTCCTGGCTTATGTAGGAGGAGTGAGGAGTTTGAGCTTGTTGTGGGTGAGGGGGAGGGTGTTATTGTGGGGGGGTTATCAGGATTATTAAGACTCCTTCACCTCCACTCGAGAGGGAGTGTCATGGATCAGCTTGGGATTAATCCCTCACCTCCCCTCCTCCTCCACTTTACTGCTGGTGAGACTGTGATGGTCAGGGTGGGATTAATCCCTCCAGACTCCCCACCTGTAGATCTACAGGTAAGGGAGGCGGTATGATCCCACACCGCGCTCTACCCAACCACTACATCATATGGCTCTGTCAGTATCAATACTTGGACGATGTGTGGCGTATGTAGTATGTGGCCTGGTGACCACAGCGGCTTGGTTACCTGAGGCCCCGTACGCACTTGAGCGTGCGTATATCAAATACCTGTTTGCGTCTCAAGGGTCTAGTATCCTGAGTGATTAATGTGAGTGATGTTAAGTCATGTATCTTGGTCGCTGTAGTGATGCTAATCATGTGTCTGTGTTTGCCTCCTGCAGAAGACGGTGGGCGTGGGTGTGCCCTGCGTCAGGTCCAGCAGCATGACCGACTCCGACCTGTTCAGCCGCGGCCACGGCTGCTCGCGCCGCTGGTGTGTCTGTCTGGTCCTGGCTGTCCTCTTCGTCTCGCTGGGCGCCGCCGCCGGCATCTACTTCGCCTGTAAGTTGTTGCTCCTCGACCCATGTTGTGCACCTCACCCATGTTCTCCACCTCACCCATGTTCCCCACCTCACCCATGTTCCCCACCTCACCCATGTTCCCCACCTCACCCATGTTCTCCACCTCACCCATGTTCTCCACCTCACCCATGTTCTCCACCTCACCCATGTTCCCCACCTCACCCATGTTCCCCACCTCACCCATGTTCCCCACCTCACCCATGTTCTCCACCTCACCCATGTTCTCCACCTCACTCATGTTCTCCACCTCACCCATGTTCTCCACCTCATCCATGTTCCCCACCTCATCCATGCTCCCCACCTCACCCATGTTCCCCATTTCACCCATGTTCCCAACCTCACCCATGTTCTCCACCTCATCCATGCTCCCAACCTCACCCATGCTCCCCACCTCACCCATGTTCCCCAGTTCACCCATGTTCCCCAGTTCACCCATGTTCCACACCTCACCCATGCTCCCAACCTCACCCATGTTCCCCACCTCACCCATGTTCTCCACTTCACCCATGTTCACACTAACTAGTTGTTACAGTCATATCAGGTTGTACACTTCAACAATATTTCTATCACTTCAGTCACCCAGTCCAGCCCCCCAGCACGCTGGGCAGGATGGTCCTCCCTCGTTGCTTAGCTTAATAATCTCTTTATTCAACCATCTCGCCTGAGGTGGTGTGAGCAAGGCATTACAGGCTTCCGACATACTTGAGTACATGTAGCGGTAGGCAACCACTGGTGAGTGTGAGGCAGGTTCTGGGGATGGGCTGAGGTCCACCATGTCATCGGTACGTAGATATAACCACATTAAAGGAGGATGGCTCCTTACCCATGTATATGGTCAGTAGGACAGCCTGCGTGACAAGGTAAGTGTTGGGCCAAGTCCTTCTAATCTTCTGTAGGAACAGTTTCTCAGTAATTGCCGCTAGACTCGAGGAGGCCTTTATGTCTCGGCTGACGGGCTCAGCAGGGGCTTGGCTGTGGATTTTATTTACCCAAGGGATTGAAAACGTCCGCGGGGTTGAAAAATGTTCCTCCACACGGTGGGCTCTTGGGGGAGGGTGTTGGCCTAGTGCTCAGGATGGACACGAGATGGGTCCTGGACGGTGGGGTTAACGTATGTAGTGAAGGTGAGGAGGATACCGAGGAGGAGGAGGAGGGAGGATGATCTCGAAGAGAGAGAGAGAGAGAGAGAGAGAGAGAGAGAGAGAGAGAGAGAGAGAGAGAGAGAGAGATGAGATGGTGAAGATTTGTGAAGTGCAGGAAAGAACTCCCCTTCACACACACACACACACATACACAGACACACACACACACACACGCGCGCGCGTTGTCCTCGCACCTTGAACATGGTTGGGGATGATGCCAAGGGTCATGAGGGAAAATAAAAAGCAAAGAGGATTGTATTAGCTTACAGTGGGACCAAGATAAACTACCAAGTTGCTCTGATATATGATTGACGTATCAACCCGAGTGACTGTATAGCAGTGAGGATGGGAGGGAGTGAAAGAACGCTCAACCTCAATATGAATATCATACATCCAGCAGGAAACGTGTGTGTCAGGAAGCTGTGATATGAGAGGGACTTGGGAGGCGACATCGCTCATAACCAGTCGTCATAATCCCTCATTAGGAGAGAATAATGAGAGACGAACTGTCTGCCGGCAAGTGTTAGAATGTCATTGCAGTATATGGATGAGGAAATGATCCACATGTTCACAGTCTACTTGAAGACTAGACTAGGAAATGCTTCTCATGCTTTGGTCACCACATCTACGATGCACAAAGAACTAATAGAGAAGGTCCAGAGGAGAACAACAAAGATGTTTACCCGAATTAAGAGAGCTGAGTTACAACTATAAGCTAATGACCAATAACTTGTCAACCATTGGAGATTGAGAAAGGGATGACCTGAACACAACCTTTGAATTTTTAAACTAGATTGATAATGCAGAGAGTGAACAGTTCTTCGAAAAATGGAAGGAAAGACAACCACAGACTATAACATGAAAGTAGGCAGAAATATATCATCGAAAAAGTGAAAAATGAAGTATTACCATAGTGTAAGTGTCATAGATACATGGGAGAAACTGGATGTGGACAGCACACACGAGATTAAACGTTGTATAGTTGAGTGTAGTCCCACGAGTGTCGATATCCCATCCCGTTCAGTACAAATAGGTGAGTATGTACACCACCTCCCCAGGTTATCACCATGTTGAACCTCTGAAATACAACGGCGGTACGTGCTTTAGCCACGACTGTACGAGCCTTAGGGTTTTGATGCACAACGGTTGTACCGTCATGCTTCAGGAGTAACGTCATACGTTGAAGATCCGTACCGTCGTGCACAAGGGCCGTACCGTCGTGCTCAAGGTTCGTGCCTGTCGTGCACAAGGGTCGCACCGTCGTGCACAAGGGTCGTACCGTCGTGCACAAGGGTCGTACCGTCGTGCACAAGGGTCGTACCGTCGTGCTCAAGGGTCGTACCGTCGTACTCAAGAGTCGTACCGTCGTGCTCAAGGGTCGTCCAGATATTCAGCGAGAGTGTCGGGTCTTGACTGGGTTACACCCGGTGGGCCTGGCCGCCACCAGAGGCGCTGGTGTGGCTGGGTTACACCCGGGGGCCTGACTGCTCCCTGGGCCTGGCCGCCACCAGAGGCGCTGGTGTGGCTGGAGATAAGCCTGTGCATTACACTGATGATCGTAATTCCGGCTGGGCTCAGTGTAGCGTGAGGATCGTGAGGCTGCTGTGCTCGACCTCAGTGTCTTCCAGTCGGGTGAAGATGAACTCGGTTCTTCCAGAATGTTCTGGAAATCTCTCTTGATGTCTTGGGGGTTTTTTTTTGTGTCGTTCTTGTTCTAGGATGTTCTAGAGATCTGCTTTGCTTTCTCGAGGGATATTGTTGCTCTAGAATGTTTTAGAAGTCTGGTGTGTCCTATTTTTGTTGATCAACAGTGTTTTAGAAATCTGTTTCTGTCGGGGTTTTTACAACCCCTTGAGCACGGCGGTACGACCCACGAGTACGACGGTACGACTCTTGAGCACGACGGCGCGACCCTTGAGCACGACGGTACGACCCACGAGTACGACGGTACGACCCGTGAGCACGACGGTACGACCCATGAGCACGACGGTACGACCCATGAGCACGACGGTACGACTCTTGGAGTGTGATGGCCTGACCTTGGACCTGACCCTTAAAGGGTAAGGTCAAAACCCACGTCATCCTTCCTGATCATTGACTCAAGTTATGATGACGATTACAGAGCTCTGACAATACAGATGATTACGTCTGCGATTACTTCCACGGCTTGATCGATTATTTTATAATCACTTCCACGATGTGATCGATTATTTTATAATTACTTCCACGATGTGATCGATTATTTTATAATTACTTCACAATGTGATCGATTTTTTTGATTATTTTTCAGTGAAATGAAACAGAAACCCTTTTCGTTCCATAATTCCAAATACATAATTTACAGTTTAGGAATCACCTGGATTCTATTATGGGTTTGATCTCTTAGCAACCTGACCTGAAACCTGCGATAGATGGTACACCATCAAGACCCCGGAGCCAGTAATAGATAGTAGACCATCAAGACCTGGAACTTCCAATAGATAGTGCCCCGCCATGACTTGGAGCCAGTAATAGACAGTATACCAACAAGACCTGGAATCTTCGGTGGATGATACACCATCTAAACCTAAGGCCAGTGATGGATGATAAGTTGCTTACCCTAAGAGCCATCATTTGATAATACATCACCAAAACTTGAGGTCAGTCATTGACAATACATCACAAGACTTGAAGCTAATGATAGACAATACATCACCAAGACTTGGAGCTAATGATAGACAATACATCGACAAGACTTGGAGCTAATGATAGACAATACATCGACAAGACATGGAGCTAATGATAGACAATACATCACCAAGAGTTGGAGCTAATGATAGACAATACATCACCAAGACTTGGAGCCATTGTTAGATAATGCATCATTAAGAGTTCAAGCCACTGACGGATTATGCACTATGTAGATTTTGTGCCACTGATATACAGTACGTCGTGTAGACTGGGAACCACTCGTAGAATTATTTAGCTTTGCAACGAATCGTTGTAAGCTTTTGAATTGTTATCCTCCTCTACGCATTAGCGATCAGATCGGAACACCATCCCACACCAGGAGCTGATAAGGAGGCAAGCACAGCCAGGCAGATACTTACAGGCCATAGTGGCCCACAAGGGTAGCAGCTGTGACCGCTGCTGCTGAGACTCTCCTTCCCAGGAGCGAAGGGCATCACATGGTTCACAGTTCGGGTCCTCCTGCGCGAGCTCCAGCCACAGTTCCTTCAGTCCTGGAAAGTTTGCTTCCTTACACTGCTCGATGCTCTCCAGTGTTCGTCGTCCAGTTTCCTCCGGCATGTTAGGTTTCCACAACTCTCGCCGTCAAATACAGCGTAGGTTTCGTTACCTAAATACACAGCAGATACAGCAGTCTGGCCTTTATTGTAAGGTTTCCGATTCCACCCCTCCCTCTCCTGCTCTCACTGATAGTACCAAAGTATAATCAGAAGTCGCTCCACTTTACGTTTTCTTTCTCTACCTCTCTTCCTCTTCCTCTTGTGGTCGTTGAATTGCACGGTTCCAATATCAGTGTAGAGTCGTTTTCTGTGATATACCGTATAGGGTCGGTGTTGCTACCTACGTGTCTTATAATGGGTCATAAGCGATACTGTTTGCTCATCTGTAAAGTAATTCTGTTCATCCCTAAAAATCCTCGAGTTTCCAATAATTTCAAATCATAAAGATATTGTCAAATATAATCGGGGTTTCAGCCATTTCGTAAACGGAACCGACTCGATTAACATTACATTGTTATAGAATAATAAAATTGCTGATCACATGAGACTACATCAGATGTACGGTAGATTACTGATGATTATATTTTTTTTTATTATGACTACCGCCAGCTCTGCCATAAGCACTGTATATATATATATATATATATATATATATATATATATATATATATATATATATATATATATATATATATATATATTCCCTCAAGTTCCAGAAACTTCGTTACCTCTGGATTTCCAAAGATCTCATTATATTCCATCACAGATCTTCACCAAGTTTCAGAACTACGTGTGGCTGGAAGTTCCCGCAAGAACTGGTAATATTCCAGAAGTCAAGATATTCTGGAAAGTTTCGGGACACGTGCCACAGCTGGATCTTCCCTGGAACTCGTAATATTCCTGTGGTTCGAGATATTCCAGCAATGACGGAAAATCCATATGATCGCAGGTCCTATTAAAGATCTCAGATCATTCGAGAAACAGATGTTATGGAATGTACTGGAAATCCGGGTTCCATGCGGATTTTCCAGGAATTCGCATTGAGTGTAAAGTCTTCCAGAAGGTTCTAGAATTCCACGTTACTCTTAGATTCTCCGAGGAACTCGATGTTCTTCCAGAAGTATGGTGTATTCCAGAATGATCTGGAAAGCCGTGTACCACCTTCAGGCACCTTCCTGGAATTTGTATCACTGCGGAACCGACCCCGAGGTGATTTAGCTTTCTCAAGTCTACGGCGTGCCAGATATTCTAGAAATTCGTGATATTCCAGAGGATCATTTTATTCCAGGATGCTCCAGAAGCCCAAGCTAATCAGATTGTGAATCCTACGAGTAATTGAACTAATCAAAGACGCTTGTAGTCCTAGTCAGGGGGGGGGAGCCGGACGGAAGGCGGCATCACCGAGAGGAGGGATGGGCTCTCTCTCTCTCTCTCTCTCTCTCTCTCTCTCTCTCTCTCTCTCTCTCTCTCTCTCTCTCTCTCTCTCTCTCAGCAAGAGGTGGTGGGCAGCTACCGGCTAGGGAGGTATATTACCGGTATTACCTGCCTGGATATCAGATGGGTCAGCGACGGTTGCACAGTGAGCTAAACTTCAGCGGCTGTCAAGTTTCACTCCTTTAGATCAGGCAGCTGTTTTATTCCCTCCGCTTCACCCTCACGTGTCTGGAATTGATTTCCGTTTCCTGCGTTAGCGGGGATAGCGCCAAGAACGGACGAGGAAAAGCCACATCCGCTCACAGCCATTCTCTAGCTGTCATGTGTTATGCACCGAAACCACAGCTCCCTATCCACATGCAGGCCCCACAGACCTTTCCATGGTTTCCCCCGGACGTTTAACCTGCTCTGTTTCACTCCAAGAGGAAAACGAAAACACGTTAAGTCCATAGTGCCCTTTCGTTTATAATCCCATCCTTCAGGGGAGATACGATGTGATTATACACGAAAGTGCACTTGGGACTTATTGTGTTTCATTTTCCTCGTGGTTATCAGCAAATACTAGTTCACGCGCATCACTGTGACCTACTACAGTATATATATATATATATATATATATATATATATATATATATATATATATATATATATATATATATATGTATAATCGGGGTTTCAGCCATTTTGTATACACACACGCATCACAGTTGCCACTCTCAGCTTCACTGAAAGAGATGATTACACATCAGCGTTCGTTATAATCCTAAGACAGAGGCGATTAACGAATGGATCATACTGAAGGATTAACGAATGGATCATACTGAAGGATCAACGAATGGATCATACTGAAGGATTAACGAATGGATCATACTGAAGGATTAACGAATGGATCATACTGAAGGATTAACGAATGGATCATACTGAAGGATTAACGAATGGATCATACTGAAGGATTAACGAATGGATCATACTGAAGGATCAAGTTTTGTAGGAAGTCTTGTGTTTACTACGGGTAGAGGACTTTTGTTCCGCTTATTTTATTCGTCATCACGTACAGCGATGATGCCTAGTTGGCTTCTTGCGTCCGTTGTGGTGGAAACATGCCATAGTCACAACCGTATAATCAAAATGTTTGCTACGTGGACACGGATCAAGGCTGGAGACAGCTGAAGAGAGTTCCTTTAGCTGAAAGAAAAGAGTTAATGACTGAGAAATTTAATCTAAATTGAATTATTGTTTCAAACTCCGTCCCATAGAAGACTGTGATTAGGGAAGCCAATCTTTTGGCTCTTATCACCCGGCAATAAACCAGTTATCCTTATTGACTTAGTCGGTCCCTTTAGCACGACGGTTCTCTCCTTAGGGTGACCTGAACTTTGACCTGACCCTCTAGGCGTCTTGATTATATCTCCCTTCTTTTATCATAGAGACACTGAGTCCGGCATTTCTGTAGCCATACTTATTTAATTAACATTCCTTCTTCAGATCAAAGGCCAGGCCGTCATGTCCAAGGGCCTTACCGTCGTGCCTAGGGGTCGTACCGTCGTCCCTAGGGGTCGTGCTTAAGTGTATATAGTACCGTTATGCATATGGGTCATATCGTAAATCAAAGGATCGTAACGTCGTGCCTACGGGTCGTACCATCGTGCTCAAGGGTCGTACCGTCGTTCTTACGGATCGTACCGTCGTTCTTACGGATCGTACCGTCGTGCTCAAGGGTCGCATCGTCGTTCTTACGGGTCTTACCTTCGTGCTCAAGGGTCGTACCGTCGTGCTTAGGGGTCGTACTGTCGTGCCCTGCGATCTCTACCCTCGTCCACAAGGTCCCCCACCATGACCCACAAGGGCCAGAAGGGTAGTGGTGTTAAAGATATGCCTTATAGCGGTGGCCCTCCCTGTAGACCAGTGACCCCGAGGCCTGGGCCCGGCCATCGCCTCCCCAGGCCTGCTGGGTCACCTTCGCCGGCCGGGGCTCTAAGAGGATTACGTCTGGCAGCTTCCTCGGAGGCAGCTAAAGGCCATGTCCTCGGCGTTGGTCGCTGCCGCAGGCAAATAACACTGTAAGCTGACCGCCAGACTCAACCGAGTTATTGTCTACATTCTCTCTTCTGGACGGATCCCAAGGTCATCTAGTATGGATCTGTCTAGCTAAGGTTAATGACTGAAGTGTCTGGCCCCTTTATAGTCCCAGCTGGACCCTTGGGTCCCAAGGGTTGTGAATGGTCTTAGTGATTTAAGGGCTGGCTCGATAGAGGGTCTTAGGCATGGGCTGAACCCTGCAAGTGCAGGCGCTGACCACCGGGCCCTGAGTTTAGTGTACGCTGGCTGACGTCAAGATCAGCCCGAGTAAGAGCATGGCAGGGAGTGACCACCGATCCCTGTGCTGAGCTGGGGGATATCGCTTACCACGATCCCTGGGACGTCAGGGTAGAAAGGCAGTTGTAGAAGAAAACGGGAGAATTTTGCACCGGATCCCACCACGGAAAAGTAGGGCGGACGTGAAAGTAGTGGGTGAAGACGACATGTCCCTGGCTTTTATGTCTCATGTTGTGGAAGAACGAGGAACGACCCTTGAGCAGGACGGTACGACCCTTAAGCACGACGGTACGACCCTTAAGCACGACGGTACGACCTTTGAGCACGACGGTGCGACCCTTGAGCACGATAATGGTCTGCCCTTCAACCTAAACCTTAAGGGCCGGGCCTAAGGCCGGGCCCTTGTCCCCAAGGGTCCTACTGTCGTGCTCGATACGGTTAAAAATTTCATCCAGAAAATTATTGGTTAAAATGATGTTATTCTTTTTTTTTTTTTTTTTTTTTATACTTTGTCGCTGTCTCCCGCGTTTGCGAGGTAGCGCAAGGAAACAGACTTGATCCCCGTTACTCCCCCGTCAACGATGTAGCGCCAGGAAGCAAACGAAGAATGGCCCCGCCCACCCACATATTTGTAGGAATTTCAATATCTGTAGAAAACTGAGAATGCGGCGACCAAATGTAAACTAGAATCCGCCAAGGACGATGGTATACACTGCTATCTATTCTTGTAGGACGATGGTATACACTGCTGTCCATTCTTGTAGGACGATGGTATACACTGCTGTCCATTCTTGTAGGACGATGGTATACACTGCTGTCCATTCTTGTAGGACGATGGTATACACTGCTATCCATTCTTGTAGGACGATGGTATACACTGCTAACCATTCTTGTAGGACGATGGTATACACTGCTATCCATTCTTGTAGGACGATGGTATACACTGCTATCCATTCTTGTAGGACGATGGTATACACTGCTATCCATTCTTGTAGGACGATGGTATACACTGCTATCCATTCTTGTAGGACGATGGTATACACTGCTATCCATTCTTGTAGGACGATGGTATACACTGCTATCCATTCTTGTAGGACGCTGGTATACACTGCTATCCATTCTTGTAGGACGATGGTATACACTGCTATCCATTTTCTTGTGTGACTTTGAAGTCAACCTAATGGCTGATAGCGAATGAACTTAATCCATTAATTAGCATTCGTTCCATAACTCAAAAAGGAAATAGTTGAGTGTTGATGAATCTCAGTTGTGACGTATTCCATCATTTAGTATCAATTATCAATCATTTTATAGTTACTCTTCTTTTACGAATAACTCCTTATCGTACGTCTGTACGGAGAAAATTAGATAGAATTTACGTGTTGGTTTTGTATACATGAGCGCCATCTGTCCGGATAAAGTGGAGAGAAAAGAAAAGAGTGAAGACCGTCCTGATGTGGTTAATGAGGCTAATTAAGTAAGGAGCTGGTGTCACAGGAGGATGAGTGAGTGCATAACAACATGACCTTTAATGATGTGACCCCACTCCTGCCTGGCTCGTGTGCTGCATGATGACACACACACACACACGCCCCTGTTGCCTCTCTCCTTCACCTGTCTTGTGTCATATATTTTGTCGCCTCTTATCAGTGTTATCAGATAAGCACTGAAGATAAGCTGGACAGTTTTTCCTTCATTGATTCATATTTTCTTACAAGGGTAATGTCTCTCCTCTGGATCTGTAGTTATTGTTTTATAGAGACTCACTTCGTGAGGTGTTACGGAGGTAATGAGGTGTGAGTTAGACGACATGAGGTATGAGAAATGGTGCTGGGGCGGTACGGCCTCATTACCTCCAGCAGACATTGTAAATTGGTACTGATTAAGCAACTGGCAGTTCCCTTTACCAGCAGCGTAAGGCCGTTTTCGAATATTCTTAATCATTAATCATTAATCACATTCATAATTTGCCTGGTGGTGTTTGATCATTAGTCATACTTACTCACGTTCGTGTTTTCAGCCATGGCCGTGGTTGTGTGGACATTGATTATATATATATAATCATTTGTTTACCCATCTCATAAATTGTGTAATGTGTTTGTTATAGATTGTTTAATGTATGAATTATAGGTTGTGTAATGTGGTTATCGTAGACTGTGTAATGTGTTTATTATTAAATGTGTAATGTGTTGATTATGAATTGTGCTCGATATTATAAGTTGTGTAATGCATTTATCATAGACTGTGTTATGTATTCATTATGAATTATGTAATGTATGTATTTTTGAAATATTGATGACAATGTCAGTCTTATTCATCATCTGTATTCAGAAAGATGTACACGCAGGTTAGCCTCAGTACTTGTACTGTACAATACAAAATTAATATGCAAATGCATCGGAAAATTTTTATATCAGTTTGGAGCTGATTTTCGAAGAAATCTTTCTCTTTCAGTTTGCAGTTCATATTGGTCTAAAACATAGTCATCAAATTCCAGTTCTTTCATGGAATAAAGTTCGTTTTCATGGCACTGGTTAGCCAACAGTAACAGAATAATAATTAGGTAAATGGATAGATAAGTAGTTCGAATATTTAGGACACGTGAGTCTTTTCTTCAATCGAGTATGATGAACCGTATGTCTTACGTGTGTCATCTAATGAAGAACGCGTCAATGATTTTATATTGCATTATCTAGGGACACCGATTATGGGGGAAAGCCTTTTTCCTGACGTCAGAGCTAAAAGTTGGAAAGATATATATTTCTCTGAGGATGTTTCTCTAATACGTCTTGAGTGGTTCTGGCTCTGCATCCTTACCCGATAGAAGTGAGTCTAAACCGGCCCGGCTTAATAACTCTCCCAGGCTAACTTCCAAACTTGACCCACTTGCCCGCAGCCGCACTGTTGGTTCACTTTCCCTCTTCTGTAGGTATTACTTCTATAGGTATCACTTTGGTTTTTGCTCCCGAGAGCTGGCTGCTTGTGTGCCCCCCACCACTAGCTAGACCACGCAATACTCGGCAAGCTGCTGCGTCACATGATTACTGTGTGGCCGTTGGCAACTCAAAGCTGGGCCGTTTGGATAACTGCTCGTTTCCCTACACCTCATAACCTTGGAACTCTCTACCCTTTGAAGGAATATCCTCACCTGGCCCCCTTCTCTGTTCCCTCTTTTAGAAAATAAAAAAAAAAAGAGAGGGGAGGATTTCCAGCCCCCCGCTCCCTCCCCTTTTCGTCGCCTTCTACGACACGCAGGGAATACGTGGGAAGTATTCTTTCTCCCCTATCCCCAGGGATATAATATATATATATATATATATATATATATATATATATATATATATATATATATATATATATATATTTCCTGCATAATTTTTTCCCCAAATTAAGGCCTGGCTTGACGTGGACTTTTGTCCTTAACTGGAGCCTTCAACAAAGGAAAAAAAAAAGGTTGACTTGGACGTCCATAGATGCACATACACCCACCTTACGTATACTATGGAGGAGTTAATTGTCATGTATCACCTTTTCATTAGTGCTAAAAACGTAAATTCAAGTAGTGGAGTAAATTACATAATACCATAAGACTCTGGTCTAGTATTCGTAACGTACGGAGTGAACAATAGTGTGGAGGCTTATTATTGCGTCAAGGGTGAAGTAACTTCACCTTTATTTATACAAATAATATTGGAAATTATCATTCTGCCTAAGATCTTGGCCGAACTAGACCACACAAGAGTTAAATCAAAATCAAAACATGTATCGTACTAACAGATCTTGCCTGATCGCATCGTTTGATTGTGTTAACTACGTGTACAACGACTGGCATTTTATAATTCCCCATGATGTGGTATCTCTGGACTGACAGAAATGCTTTGGTAAGGTACCACACAGAAGATTGTTATTAAAGTCGAGTTTCATGGCATTGGTAATGAGCTGTACGAATGAGTCATGACTGACTGACGGAGAGAAAACGATCGTTTGTATACGTAAGGCGTGTCATTGGCTGGGGGTAGCAAGTGGGGAGTCACAGGGATCGGTTTTCGACTCCTTCCTCCTCATGATAGTCACTTCTGGTACAGAGACAAGACGAACAGCAAGACTCCACGTTCGCAGATTATACGAAAGTATCTGTGGAATGCAGTATCCAAAGACGTTTATCAACGCACACACACTGATGGATCAGTTATCTCAGCCGACAGAGGAGACACAGCAAATGGAATTGATTACGGGAAAAACGTAGAGTTTACACATCGGTAATACGAACCATTTCATGAATGCACAATATCTTGTGAATACCTGTTGTAAATGGCTGAAGAGATGGATCTTGAAGTGATATTAGTAAATACCTTAAACTTACAAAAAAAGTAAATTAAAGAGAAGTATCAGAGGAAACAGAATGTTGGGATTTATAGCCAGACATTTTCCATAGGAAAACCCCAGAAACAATATCTTCCTTAGAAAGTGCGTTGAGGAAGCCACATCCCGGATCTGCACGTATTGGTCTCCAGATTTTATAGTAAGAAAGACGAGGATGAATTGAGAGGGAGTCTACAGATGAACTGCTGGATTGACGCTGTGGGGGCGGAAACCAGTCACCCCGACGACAGACGCTGGAGATTCATTTTCTGAATAGATTCAGTATATAAGTACGAAATAGTAATTTCGGTAACAATAAGTTTTTTATTCAATAGACTAATGATGTAGGTCGTTTAAACACAGGTCATACATTTAAAAAACGACAGTATATTTGTCTCAAGGAGATCAGAGATAGTTTTGATAAGGAAGAAGATCCTGGTCTCTCCTGACGTAGCAGTGGCCACCTTCTAGGAGATAATCTCGTGAGAGACTTGCGGGTCTCCTGGTCTCTGTTTGCCCCACCGTCTCCCCTCCCGTGAGCCTGGCTCAACCCGAGGAGGTGTCAGTAACGAAATCTATAGTTTTATTCGTTTTCCAACCCTCTTCCCAAGTTCTCCTCCTCTGCTCATCTCCTTTCTCCCGGACAGACAAGCTGGCATCCTTGAGCCGGCCCACTGGATGGAGATGGTGGTCCCCGACTCCCTGGGTCGTACCCCCGTGATCCGTACCCCATGATCTGTACCCCCTGACCCAGCTGAATACCAACCTGTCCCATGTTTGCCCCTGACAGCTATTGACGGCACTCGACACTTCCCTGGGAGCCACTGCCTCAGAGCAGGCTTGCGTGAGGCAGAGCAGGCTCGCGTGCCGCCACAAAAATCCAATAAATCTGTGTGCTGGTGTATTGGCTTTCTCACTGCAGCTGCCTAAAAGGCAAATGCTCATATTTGAAACTAGAGAAATTCTTTTCTGGTTCCCTGAAGGAGGTGGCCCAGCTCTGAAGATTTCCAGCGGCTTCTTGAAGGGCGCTCCAGCGACCACGCATCCCCCGCCTCGCCTGCCTGGCCTGCACTCACAAGGTTCACTCTGTCTGACATTCGGAGTCGAACAAATTCTTAGAGTGTAATTTCAGAACGAGTTCCTTCACTGTTAAATCGCGTAGATGTAAGTTATCGCACCGTTTCTCACGTCTTAAGAGGCAAAATCTGAAGCATTCGCCCTGTGCCACGCCGTAAGCAAGACGTTGCTCAAAGTTGGTTCTTTGTGTGCAAATCTGTGTGGACCTGGTAAACAAGATGGACGGAAAGAGCCTTAAGGGTATATTTTGCTTGGAGCTTTTGGGGTCAGGGAAGGACCGGTCAAGCGTTAGTCATCCGAGAAGTCAGTCCCCCTATCTGGAAAGCTTCGTTCCAGTGAACTGTTCTTTTTGGCTAAGGTGCCATACGAGAGGTACACAGGAGAGCAGTGGTACATCATGGTACCATAACCCCGGTGTAACGGTGCAGGTGCTGAGGCTAATCTTGCCTTGCTCACCTTTGCAAAGTAACCAATAAAAACCATACGTGAAAACATGTTTGAGTGTTAGGGACTGATGAAGTGAGGCAGGTAGGATGACTAGATGCGAGAGAAGAGGTTTTTGCCTGCATCTAGAGGAAGAGGATGTGCTTGGATCCATGGGAAGAGGTTGTGCCTGGATCCAGTTGAAGACGTTTTATGTAGATTCTGTTGAAGTTGTGCATGGAACCGAAGGAAGAAAGCAGGCCCTGGATCCATAAGACGAGGTTGTGCCTGGATCCAGTGGAAGAGGTTGTGCCTGGATCCAGAGGGAAAGTTGTATCTGGATCCACAGGAAGAGGTTGTGCCTGGATCCAGAGGAAGAGGTTGTGCCTGGATCCAATGGAAGAGGTTGGCCTGCTTTCTTGTCTCATAATCTGTCGTGACTCTTTCCACCGTGACCGAGTTGAGCAGTCGTTGTCATCGTCTGCCCCAGCATCACATAGGTCATATACCAGTAATTCAAATGCAACTGATTCTTTGTTGTTTTTGTCTCTCTCTCTCTCTCTCTCTCTCTCTCTCTCTCTCTCTCTCTCTCTCTCTCTCTCTCTCTCTCTCTCTCTCTCTCTCCTGTTACTACTTACGTGTTACGGAGAGAAAAGTTTTCCATTGTGTCGCCCCCGTCTCTTAACAGAGTATGTAAGTACCGTGTTTTTACTCCCAATTGTGTACACACACACACACACACACACACACCAGCCTAAACCACTTGCGTGTGTTTGTCTCTGTTTGTGTACATAGGTCAAATGTTGCTCGTCAGTCGCTGTTCGCTAAACGTTTCGTCCAGTGTCGTCCACACACACACACACACACACACACAGTCTTATGCTTCTAAGGGCTCTACCTTACCCTTTGCCAGGGATAAATGTCTTTCTAGCATTATCTCCCACTACCTGGGATGACTCACCAGCATCGTCTCCCACTTCCTGGGATGACTCTCTCTCCAGAATCGTTTCGCACTACCTCATTCATTACCGGGTCTCATACGTCATTAAATCTCCAGTAACGTCTCACTCATGATTACACCTATGCTCATGTATTACCTCATGGACAACTTGAAGGAAGGTGACCCCTCACACTTCGGGTCTCTCGTCTCACTGACTCCCGAAGTTGTGAGTCTTGCCCGGAGATAAGTCAGTTCTGGTCGGTCGGAACACACAGTCGTCGGCTCAAACCTCACAGATGCACGTCCGCTGCTGGCTGCTCCATTCCCAAGAACCTGGCGTCTGCGGGTGATGCTGGGTGTTGGCTGTGGCCTCTGGACCATGGACATACCACTGTGTGTGCTGATTCTTGTGAGGCACTTGATTCCTTCTCACGGTGGGGTGGGGGGAGCTACAGTATCTCAGTTATATTTACTGAAAATTAATACAGGAAACAATAAAAAAAAAAACCGGTAGACATTAGTGAAAAGATTCCATATATTTTTGGTTGAATTAACCTAAGGTAAAAAGGGGTGTGAGAGAAGACAGAGGAGGAAGTGAAAATCCTCATTGATTTTTTTTTTTTAGCCAAGCTTCCCAAGACCCCATCAGGGCGGCCGTTGCCCCACACACACACACACACACACACACACACACACACACACACACACACACACACACACCTCGCTTTTTATGCCTAAGATTTTATTGGAAGTGTTGGGGTGGGCGGTCATTATACAGGGGCCGGCCGGCCGTGATCCCTGGCAATATTGGCCTGGGTGCTGCTCCTCCTTCTCCCAGAGGCCTCCACTTCTTACATTACCAAGTCATTATATATATATATATATATATATATATATATATATATATATATATATATATATAGAGAGAGAGAGAGAGAGAGAGAGAGAGAGAGAGAGAGAGAGACCTTTCTTGACCCCAGGGGAATGAAACACTAAGTTCCCAAGTGCACTTTCGTATAATGATCACATCATCATCAGGGAAAATACAAGACAAAAATGTATAACGCCTTCCCATGTGTACTTAGAGGTCTTGTACCTTTGTAATTCGTAATCCTTCAGTTTCGTTCCCTTTTGCCTTTGAACGAGTGGAACAACCATGCATTCTGCCATTCTTAAGAAACATCCCCGTTAGCCTTGCAAATGTCGTACAGTTTAGCTAAATGACCCAACTGAAGTCTCTTTTCCTGTCATGAGAAATCACCTGGAATCCCATCTACTGCTACTACCACCTCACGTAAAGCTTCCACCACCACCACTCCTTTTAACCATACCAGTTGCCATGATGCTCATAGCTGATGCTATTTCGTCCTAAACACACCACAACTCTCACCCTGTCATCTCATACATTCAAAAGTCTCTCAAGATACACACACAGCTTTTCTTTTTTCTCTCGACTTTGCCTAATACCGTTTCCCTCATCCATTCCCCTCACTGTCGCCCTCCTTTGTCGTCTTGTTCTCCTTCTAAAACATTTTATCATCTTTTTTTTTTCGTTTGAAGTTCAGCAAAACCCGTTCACCTCACCTTTCGTTTGCCCTCCTTTCATGTTATACCTTCTCTTGCTCTGCTTTCTCCCAATAACTCGTACTCCTTCCTTGAAGGTAACCTCCACACCCACATCACTCTTCCTCCTCCACTAACGATTCACCTTCCTCATTCCACCAGTCACCACCCCGTCCCGTGTGTCCGCATCCCACTTGCTACGTATCTCGCTCGTCATCCGCACATCTTATTAATTCCTCCATTGACACCCTCCTCTCCTCCTCCTCCACTTCCCTGATTTCATTATTTCCCACTCGGTCCCATTCTTTTCGCGTCACTCACTATCTTGGTATCGCGACACACAGGCCTTTTTTTCCCAAGCTCACTCATTTTTACCCTTTTTTTTTCACCCGCATGTCATCTTTTCCTAAAACCACCACAAAATTTCACACTTACTTCCACCAAGAAGTGATCAAAGATTCCATTTTTTTCTTTCTTTCTTTTTCGTTGAAGGCTACAGTTACGGGCAAAAGCCCACATCAAGACCGGGCCTTAATCGAAATACTAAGAGATTAATGAAAGGGAAAAAGAAGAGACGGGGGAAAGTATTTACGAATTCCGGAGGAAGGGAAAACCTGTCTCTTAAAATGTGCCAGGTCATAGTTATTGGGAGAGACTTGAGAAGGTAGGGACTTCCAAAGCTTTGATGTGCTGGGATAGAAACAGTTATCAAAACGGCCCACCCTTGAGTTGCCGATGTGCCACACAGTAATCATGTGACGCAGCAGCTTGCCGAGTATTGCGTGGTCTAGCTAGTGGTGGGGGGCACCCAAGCAGCCAGCTCTCGGGAGCAAAAACCAAAGTGATAACTATAAAAGAGGGAAAGTGAACCTTACCGCACTTTTCAGGCCATTCATATCCATCAGGCTCTCTGCACGCCTGTCAATCAGCGCATATTGCAATAATGCCTGTTGACCCCAGGTCATATATCAAGGTATGTACATATAAGGTTAAGAGAGGGGACAACATACGTGTATGAGTCTTTCCCAGTAACACATAAAATAGTAACCTCACACACACACACACACACACACACACACACACACACACACACACACACACACACACACACACACCAGCTTGCCATCATGCTGCACAACCCTCCCTCCATTATCATTATCATCCATCTACATCTACCGTTATCATCCATCAATATCTACCTTTAACCACCTGTATCTACCATTATCATCCATCAGTATCTACCATTATCATCCATCAGTGTCTACCATTATCATCCACCAGTATCTACCATTATCATCCATCAGTATCTACCATTATCATCCATCAGTATCTACCATTATCATCCACCAGTATCTACCATTATCACCTACCACTAGCTACCACTAAACACTAGGTATCTACCATTATCATCCACCACTATCTACCATTAACCACAAAGCATCTACCATTATGACCCGTCAGTACCAGCACACCTACCTCCATTATCTGCTCATGAGCCTCGTTTATCAATAGTGGTCTTCCTCTTCCGTGTACTATCGAGAGCTGCAGCAGCTGCTCACGCCTCACCCCCGTCGTGTGGGCTCTCCTGGTAAATCCCAGGCGAAGGTCCTGGCCACCACCAGCCCACCATACAGATCTACGGATTAAACTGGATTAGAACTTCAATCCAGTTGGCGAAGGGATCTCTTAGGGAAGTTATCTGATCCCTCATAAGCATAAAATGCTACAAATTATATGAGTCTCAGATGGATTTTCGTTCATTTGGCTTCCTCGGCCCCGTCACCTGAAGGAAGCGAACTTTGTGGACAAGTTCTTAAAACTCGCGATGGTGTGACTTACTAAGTTGAGACGGATGCTGTCTGTGTGTGAGGCAGTGTGCTTGAAGGGGAGGAGGCTCTTGCTGCGGGACGATGGGACGGTCGAAGGAAATGATCCGGCAGAGGAGGAAGACCTGCTTCTATTTCTCCTTCTTCTTGTATACTAGCCAACATTTGACGGTACATCTACTCAGGTAGGAGTCCATACCTGCTGGCAAGTCATGTACATACATCAGGAAGAGTAATGGTCCCAGAGCAGACCCCTGCGACACTCCGCTGGTAACCTCAACCCATTTTGAAAAGGCTCCTTGGACGTGCGTCTCTCAGTTCCCTTCCTCTCAGATAGTCTGTCCATTGAATGGGTTCCCCATATTCATGTCTGGTTACCCAGCTTCTTACTCAGCTTCCTATGCGGTACAATATCAAATGCAGTATAGTAGTCCAGATACTAACAATCCACCCAGTCTTTGTAGGGAATACAAAGGGATTCAAATAGCAGACTGAGCTCACTCTCTCGAAGAAATCTAAGAGGTTTGTAACGCATGACCTCGTCTGAAACCACGCAGTCTTTCACATAGGTAATTTTCCTCGGTAGAAAATCATCCTCTCTCTTTCTAATTTATCTTTTCCATAACCTACAGCACTCCTCAGCAAGACCAGCCTGTAGTTCAGTGCCTGTTCTGATAGGAAGATGTGACGTTTTCCTCTTTTCTACTCCCTTTGCACTTCGCCTCTCTCCAGTGACATCTTGAACAGTATTTCAGGAGGTTTGTCCAATGTGTCTGCTCACATAGTCATCACATACAGAGTACAGAGTTTTCATAAGTTTTAGTATTGTGTAGATGTCTTCTTTAGATACGTTGATGTTTCCTCAAACCTCCACCCCATCCCATGTCGCTGGTGTTGGGACTACAATGTCTTCCATTTTTGAGAAGACATTTAGATTTATTATTCATTTCATGGTATATCCTTGCACCATCCTCAGTAATACTTCCCCCTGAGTCTCTCAGTGTGATTAGCTGCTCTTTAACTGCCAATTTATTCCTGATGAATTTAAGAAAAAGTTTTTGTATTTACTCGTGCCTCGTCCACAGTATACTTGTCAATGTTTATTTGTTCCTCCTTTCTGAACCTTGGAGACTCGTTCCTTACTCATTTCAACCTTGCATTTTATGGCTGTTTTTATGTGTGTTTATGTGTGTGTGTGTGTGTGTGTGTGTGTGTGTGTGTGTGTGTGTGTGTGTGGCTTGTACACAAACACACACTCATCATCACTGTAGAACCCCAGCGACGTGGCATCTTCCTGTACCCAAAACGGAAAACATCATCCATGGAATAGGATTCCCCTTTCCATTTTCACCAGCAGAAAGTCTTCCTCACATTCATTCAAACTTTCTTGTTGGAAAGCCACGAAACATACAATATGTGAACACCGAGAACATGACTGTAACACAGAAACATAATCTATACATCACAATACCAAGTTACATATAACCTACCTAATGTTATGACACAACCTATACATCACAATACCAAGTTACATATAACCTACCTAATGTTATGACACAACCTATACATCACAATACCAAGTTACATATAACCTACGTAATGTTATGTTCCAAGACACTCTAGCTAGACTCTTCACCTCCAGTCTAGTATCAACATGACTTTATGGCCGGTAAACCACATCATTCTATTCTGAATTGTCTAACCATAACCAACCACATCTCACGCGCTGTGGCCTCACAGCTCCAGCTCTAACGCGGGACTAACTTCAGTGGCTTCGGTCGGCAAAATCATCAGTGTTTAATGCCGGCACTGATCACCTTCAGCCTTAACCCACGTTCCTCTTTTGATGGCAGACCTTACCTTATCTGGACCACAGTAGCCTTTCATTCACCTTGATCCTATCAAAGCTCCCTGTTCGGTTGGCGTTGCATCTCTGATGCTGAAGAAACTTTGTCACAAAATGGCCCCAGTCCTTCGTAAAGCTCCTTAGCAAAATGCTTTTCTTTCTTTTTTTTTCTTTTCTCTAATTAAGTGTAAACTTTCCCCGGAGTATAGCTCTTGATAACCACTGATGAATTCTCCTTTGTCGCCGCTCTGGACGTTAGACAATACTTTGATTAAAGTTTGGCATAAGGCTTTCCTTGTCAGTCTTCTCTTCCATGGCTTCCCTCTCTCTCTCTCTCTCTCTCTCTCTCTCTCTCTCTCTCTCTCTCTCTCTCTCTCTCTCTCTCTCTCTCTCTCTCTCCCCGCTTCCAGCATTTGTTCTCTGTACCTTCAGCTGTTTGCCCATGCCTCCAGAGGGTTCTACCAGCCTCCAGGATCATGGCCTCTGTCACTAACAACTTCTCCATCCGTCCACTTGCTCCTACCTTGTGAGATTATCCCCTCCTCCTCGTATCTGTTCTCGCCTCCTGAGGTTTATCGACTCTTACTTTTTTTTCTGACCTGCCGCCAGGAGATGTTTTTCTCACCATTTACCTCCGTCTGCCGTGACGTAATTCTTTTCCCATAATCGTAAGCATTTTTCTTTCTACACCTATACTCTCTGTTTCCATATACTCACCTTTACCTCCAGATAATTCTGGAAGGCCACGTGATCTTTCTAATAGCCCAAATGACCTCTTCTGTTCCTAAGAACACTAGTTTTCATTCTCAGAAATCTTCCCTTCCTTTCGAAAAGAAAAGAAAGAGAAAGAGACAAAAAAAAAAATGGTCTTGCTTTTCCAGCACAGAGGTCCCCGACGGCGGGAAATCCTGCACCGCTCCCTCAGAACTCTCAGTGACACCTGGAAGGCTCTTGCTGCCGCCATAAACATGTTGGTGCCAGGGGCAGCTTCACCTGGCCTCCCAGTAACCTCAGCTGCACCCAGAGAGAGAGAGAGACCTCCCCCCCACACACAGGCCGCCTGTAGCCAGCACTGATATATGCCCCGTGAAATTCAACGCAGCTAAATTGGCCACACGCTCTTTGACGCGTTAATGTGTTCATAAAGCTGGTGATTAATGACGGCCTTGTAACGAGCATGACCTGACTCTGGCGGCGACCCGACTCTGGCGGAGTGTGTGGGGTGCGAGCCTCCAGGAGTAGCACACCTCCTCCTGTAGAGACGACCCCTTGGGGGGTTGGCCAGGCCTGGGGCTACCAACACGAGGCACAGGAGGACCTCCAGCAATGTGTCTTGAGTTCTGGTGAGTAGGAGGAGATCAGATACTGGGCGTCACTTATATTGTGGGTTTGCCACACTTCATCACACTACTACTCACACACACACACACACACACACACACAACCACGCATCACTGGAACACCACACGCAGCCAGACTACTACGTAATATTAGAACACCAAACTCAGCTTGAATAAATCGTAACTTTATAACGTACATACACACACACACACACACATACACACACACACACACACACACACACACACGGCTCTACAGCACATCCTCAGAATGCCACAAACGCAGAGACTACGTAAAGGTTCAAAGGAGGGCAACAACAAAGATGAAATCAACTGAGTTTCAGTGACAAGCTACAGGCGATTGATATGTCCACTATGGACGAGAGAAGAGTAGGGCGTGCCTTGACCACAACCTTAGAGATTTTTAAGCCAGTTTTGATGACGTCAATGGTTAAGAGCTCTTCGAAAGATGCAAGGATGGAACAGTCAAAGGCCGTAACATGAAATAAGACCAGAAACTATGTACACCAGTACTTTTATAGTACGAGCAGTGATGAGATTACGAATACTGACCGAGTGTAGAAGTTTAGACAATAGTGTGATGGATGAATTACAATAGATTACAAACATTACCCAGACAACTGTACCACAGACACGCCTGTGTACCACAGAGAAGATAAGATGCGTCACAGTAGCAAATCATGTCTCGAATGTTTTCGTAGATATAAGAGTATGAATTTGTCTATCCGTCAAACGGATTTTCTTCGTTTCTTCCTGGGTATGTTAATGAATCTTAACAATCTTACGAATTCGTTATAACGAACTTGTTGTAGCAAAGACGCCTACGAGTTTCCCCTCGCGGACCGTTGTAAGGGATGGTCCGCTGAGGGCCATTGTATGTAAAGAGCCATTAAGAACACGCTTTAAGGAAAGGGGTAGTAAGGACCAGTTTAAGGGAAGAGCTGTTATTTGGAAGGAGCCTTTGAAGACCACTGTAAGGAAAGGGGTTCTGAGGACCATCATACGGTGAGGACCATTGTGAGGCAAGGGTGTTTAAGCAACATTTCAACGAAGAGACCAATCAGGACCATTCTAAAAAGAGGATCATTGAAGACCATCGTATGGAAAGAGCCACTGACGACCAGGGTAAGGAAAGTGACTGTTGAGGACCATTGTAAGGACAGAGACCCTAAGGAACATCGTCAGGAAAGTGACCACTGAGAACCATTGGTAGGAAGCTGACCATTATGGACCATTATAAGGAGAATGACCATTGAGATCCATTATCAGGAAAGTGATCAGTGAGGACCATCGTCATGAAAGTGACCATTGAAGACCATGGTCATGAAAGTGAGCACTGAGGACGATTGTCATGAAAGTGACCATGTAGGACTATTATGCGGAGAGTGACCGTTGAGGACCAGTCTAAGGAAAGTGACCATTGAGAACCAGCGTAAGGAAAGTGAACGTTGAGGACTATGAGTAGGAAAGTGACCATTGAAGATCATTATAAAGAAAGAGGACCATTGTAAGGAAAGTGACGCCAGTGAAGGTAATGTGTTATCATTCATGTGAAGTTACCACCACATGACGATGTATCAAGTACAAAGAAAGGTCGAGGATCAATGAGGTCAGTCTCTCTCTCTCTCTCTCTCTCTCTCTCTCTCTCTCTCTCTCTCTCTCTCTCTCTCTCTCTCTCTCTCTCTCTCTCTCTCAAAGGAGCCAGAGTGACGTGAGACTTGAGTTATGAATAACCTTTGTTGGTGATATCATCACGCTCGATATATACACAGGCTGGCAGCCACCCAAGGCTGACCAGGCTCTGGCGAATGTGTCCTCCTCTGTTTCATCACAGGATATTGGAAGTTTCCACCACGTCCCAGGATCATCCAGGCATTGTGTCCTTCAGATAGACAGTCTTCACGCAAAATATACTCAGACAGATAGACAGATGATGCAAAGTTCATGAGGGGACTGAATGGCGAAAAGGATTGCATCAGCTTACAAGGGGACCCAGACAGACTCCAAAAGTTGGTCTGATACTTGGTTGATGGAATTCGACCCCAAGCAAATGTACAATAATGAGGATGGGGCAGAGTGCCAGAGCGGCCTCAGTATGATTATTAGCTGGGAGGAAATAAGTTTCTGGATTGTGTGTGTGTGTGTGTGTTGGAAGGACTTGGGAGTCGACATCATCCCTAACCTGTCGCCCTGAGTCCCACATTAGGAGAATAGCTCGAGGAGACAAAGTGTCATCTGGCAAATAATTGAATAGCTTTTAAGTATATGGATAAGGAAATAGTTAGTAAGCTGTTCATATCCAATTTAAGGACAAATCTAGAACATGCTTCTTAAGTTTGGTCACCGCACCTAATGAAGCACAAAGAGCTAGTAGAGGAAGTCCAGAAGAGGGCATCAAAGATGGTACCAGAATAAAAGGGAGATGAGTTCCACGGAAAGGCTAGACACCCACACTGGAGAAGAGAAGATTGAGGGGTTTTGCCACAGGACATAACGAAAGAGTAGTGGATGAATGGAATGACATGACTGAGGAAATGCTTAATGCAAGACATCACACATTAACTCATGAAGTTGTATGATAGAGATGTACAGGAAAACCTTCAAGACATGGGGCCCCTCACGAGTGTAAGACTTCCTCCCCGTACTGTAAGGAGAGGTAATGACACACACACACACACACACACACACACACACACACACACACACACACACCTTACACCTACCGTCTGGTCGTCCTCCTCTGGCCCTTCGAGGTCTCGCCAGAGTCATAAACACTGTGGTTGCCATTCCTCATACAGCCACACTGTTCCCTGCCACCAGAGGATTTCAGCCTTTATCTCACAAGTCGCCGTTCTCCTGTAGCGCCCTTTATGTCCACTCCACGCCACAGTGTAAAGAAATCCTCCCCTACTGTCTGTCTCTCCACCTTGCCTGTCATCCTCTGGATCTTGATCCTTTGTCTTACTTCCAGACGTGGCCATGGGAGCCATACCACAACTTGCAGCAGCCCGCAGCACCTCCTCCAGGCTTACATTTTATCCCTCCATCACGAAGGCATACCTCAGGAGACCCCCCAGACTTTACAGTATTTTGGTACTTTCCTACGGATGATTACGCGGATGTGTGTGTGTGTGTGTGTGTGTGTATGTATGTAAAGAGATGCACTGTTATTAGGTCTATTAGTGTAGAGGGACAAGTTAGTTGGGGTTGTAAGTTTGAATGGAGAAAATTTGGAGGAAGTAAAGTGTTTTAGATACCTGGGAGTGGACATGGCAGGAAGGGACTCGTGGAAGTGGCAGGAAGCATAGGTTGGGCGAGGGGGTGAAGGTTCTGGGAGCGGTGAGGTATGTGTGGAAATAGAAGGCGTTAACAAGGAGGTGTCTGAGCACAACATGTGGTGTGAGGTGGTTTGGTCAAGTAAGTAATTAAAGGGAAAGGGAGATGTGTGGAAGTTAAAAGATTGTGGTTGAGAGAGCAGAAGAGGGTGTGTTGAAATGGTTTGGACATAGGGAGAGGATGAGTGAGGAGAGGTTAACATAGAGGGTGTGTATGTCAGAAGTGGAAGAGACAAGGAGAAAAATGAGCCTAAATTGGAGATGGATAGATGGAGTAAAAATATTGTGAGTGATCGGTGCCTGATCTTGCAGGAGAGTGAAAGGCGTGCACGGGATAGATTAATGTGGACCGATGTAGCTCACAGGGGTCACCGTGCTGTCATTGGACTGAACTAGGGCATGTGAAGCGGGCGGGGAAAGCTATGAAAAGGTCTGTAGGGCCTGGTTATGGACAGGGGGACTGTGGTTTCGGTGCAGTGCATATGACAGAGAGAGGAATGAGAGCAAATGTGATCTTATTTCGTCTGTTCTTGGCGCTAAATCGCTAACTCATGATACGGCCATCAGTACGTAAAAGAAAAAAAAGTATTTTCATATATTTAGGTGTACCGGACTCCCTACTTAAGGTTACACCGCGAGTGAAAAGTCACCTTTGGCGAGGCTGTATCACTGGGAGTACTGTCTCGTGGTGGAACTTCTCGTAGACATTGGTCCCTGGGCAGCTGTGAGTAGATATATAGATAGATTTGATCGTGTACTTAAGAAGGTGCAATGGTTCCGTGGCCCGTGAAGGCCATCCTTACGTTATCATTAAGTCATAATGTATATATATATATATATATATATATATATATATATATATATATATATATATATATATATATATAGGTATATACATGCAGTCAGGCACGTAGTATAGTTATACCATGGGAGCCGTGCACTGCCTCCTTCCCTGGCTGGCTGGCTGGGGACGTGGCCCTGTGTAAGCTGGCCTGGATCACGGTGACAGATTCCCTCCCTGACCACAGCCTCCGTCCCCCTCAAGCATGACGGCGCCGGCCTTGAACACTGCGGTCTAGGCCTTGACCACGATAGTATGACCTTTGAGTGTGATAGCTTGACCTTTGACCTGACACTACCAGGAAGGGAGTACTCAGAGCAGTTGTTATGATATGGAATTCAAGTCATCCGTATTGGCGATACGTTATACGATTTGTACCTTTGATATAAAGTCTTACGACAAGTTAAATGATGATGCACGTCGGGGTATACACAGATATGCTATGTTGTGGCTGTTAGTTATCTCCTTAAATACATATAAAGTCTCTTAAGACGTGTGTGTGTGTGTGTGTGTGTGTGTGTGGTGGAGAGCAGTGAGGGAGGCAGTATAGGCCTGAGATCAGTGGTAGAGCCGCGCCATCCAACACCACACGGCACAAATCCCTCCGAGGGAGTCAGGCGGGAGACGACGCGTCCTCCGGAGAGGAGATGTTTACGACTGGCGTCTGGCGGCTACCTTGACCTGTATAGCTGGTCCCGGGCGGTGCACGGGGGGCGGGCTGTGTGTGGTGGTGGTTACTTCCGCTGCTGCTGCTGCCCGGATGATGGTATGTGTGGCTGCTGAGGTGTTGATGTGATTGACTGCCGAGAGAAGACATTGTACAAAGCATGGGGAGCCGAACCACGGGAGCCCAGAGTCCAACAAGACACGCTACCTCCCTCCTGGGAACTGTTCGTGTTCTCAGTCCTTGTACACACACACACACACACACACACACACACACACACACACCCGCCCTTCCTAGGATTCAGTATGACTTTAGCCACATGAAGTCGTGCCGTGGAGGGATGACCCTCAGTAGTTGGTCGGTGAGGTCCTCCACGTCTTGTGAGTTCTCTCCCCTTCAGGGAATCGCCACCATCTTGAGGATATCCTGACCTTTTTCAAGGAGCACTTGACAACAGTCATGATAACCGTCATGTGTAATCTACGTGAGGAAACATATGACGTGAGAGTCTCTCTGGGTCACGCAAGCGGTCAACACTCCCCAGCAGATGTTGGTAGATCATGAACCGCCTGCTGACCTCCAGCTGGCTTCTGTGTACTCAACAAACAGCTGAGGCGCGAGGAAACATTACGAGATGATTCACGATAATCTCCCTTATGGCCTGGGATCCAAGGCTGTTTGTTAACACTTCCTTGTGACTTGTGATCCACACGTATTGGCAACGCTTCCTTATGACGTGGTACCCAAGCTTGTGCTCAGCATTTCCTTGTTGACTTTGAATTTGAAGTTGGCAACATTTCCGTATAGTCTGGGATCCAAGCTTGTTGGCAACACTTCCATTTGACCTGGGATCTAGTCTTGTTGGCAACGCTTCTTCGTGACCTGGGATCCACGCGTGTTGGCAACACACCTTTTAACCCTTTGAACACGACGGTACGACCGTCAGAAATTTTATATCTAAGACTCGTTCCGCCGTGTTCAAGGGTCGTACCGTCATGGCCAAGGGTCGTACCGTCATGGCCAAGGGTCGTACCGTCATGGCCAAGGGTCGTACCATCATGGCCAAGGGTCGTACCGTCAAGGCCAAGGGTCGTACCGTCATGGCCAAGGGTCGTACCGTCATGGCCAAGGGTCGTACCGTCATGGCCAAGGGTCGTACCATTATGGCCAAGGGTCGTCCCGTCATGGCCAAGGGTCGTACCGTCATGGCCAAGGGTCGTAACATCATGGCCAAGGGTCGTACCGTCATGATCGACTGATCAGTGTACACAAAAGCCAAATTTAATGTCTCACTGTATGGGGGCCACAGGCATCACGCCATCTGATGCTAGCCTTGAAGAGCGATACTCCCTGTACACGGCTTGAGAAAATCGATCTAATTTGTATTCTGTTATCTGTACCTCCAGTTTATTACGTCATACCATCTCCAAGTCCCTGCAGAAATATGACTGAACATTTCCTTCACTGCCACATACACGAGGGGCACTAACAGTATGTGTGTAACTTGTAACCAGTCCTACACCTTGGTTTAAGTTGATACATCTCAAACTTCCACATGACAGCTGCTCCCCAGCACCAGGGATATGGTGGAACGAGTCATTACCATTCGTGTGTGTAAATCACCTAATAGCAATTACTCATTTGTTTAGTAAGAGGAGGCAGTTCTGTACTCATGGGGGCCCCCCCACACTTTGAACTCACTTTACGAACATAAAGTTTTCTACTCATGCCATCTCTGATAGTCATTATATTTACGATGCTTGAAGTTCGTCATGGTGTATGACTTAATGCTAGGCATGGGTTCACTTGGCTCTATACAGCACTTGTGGCCAGCCATGGCGTTAATTGTTAATGATCGTACTTTTAACTGTAAATGTATTTTGCAGTTTATTCCAGTACGTTTGAAATAAACTTGTGGGCTTTTATGGTTGTTACAGACTTGGTTCATTGCATGAGTTTCATTACACACGTTAATCATACGCTTTCGTATGGTATGGTTTACAGACGAGGTGTAAAGTGTGGATACAGACAACACAACACAAAACCCTGATTCTAGAAACCGTCTTGTTACGAGGTCTGCAGGTCTCGATGTTGTCAGTGAAGGCATCAGCCTTCCAGCTGACGCCTGATGAGAGAGGAGCCAAGTTTTATCGTAACGTTATCATTGCATTGCCGTAGTGGCAGAGCACATCACTGTACCCTCACTGCTAAGCACTGTTCTTACCAGAGAGACGCCCTTTTCAATAAGTTCTACGCGTCATCGGTGCTCTTAACATCATAGGGCTCAGTTAATGATCAAGTTCTACAGAATCACTAAATAGCTTAAACGTGACTTCAAATGGCCTTGTTCAGGTCACATGGGGATATACGAAAGAGCCACATCACATCATCCTACAGGACCTTCCTGGGTCTGATGTTATACATCTTGTTGCTACTATCATTATCTGTTCGTCATATTTGGCCAACATCCATATTTTGGAGGAAGGGAAATCTTCAGATTTTAGGCCATTTACATAAGAATATATATATTCTATTTATATTTTTTTGCGTCTCTACCCAGCATGGACAGACGTGAGAGGTGATTGAGCGAGAATTGTTTGAGAGGATGAATCATTAAGTGCCCCTACCCCTCTTGGGCCATCATTAACCTTCAGCCACTTGAAATGTGATGAGTAGACTAGCAAATTCTGTTGCCTCCGCCGCCGCCCAGCGGGCGTACGCCGGGACAGCCATCACTCATGGGTGACGCCAGCCCGTCAGGAAATGATTCCACTTTTTGAAGCGGTTACGCATTACGCAGGTGCTGCTGTGTTCGTCTGTGGAGGTTCTCTTGAATTCATGCCATTTACGCTCGCACCAGAGTTGCAGTTTACTTTCACGATATTCTTCCATATGTAGAAATATTCCCACCATATGTTTCACGATATTGTTCACCATATGTAGCAATATTCCCACCGTATGTTTCACGATATTCTTCACCATATGTAGCAATATTCCCACCGTATGTTACTGCAATATCTTTACCATGATATTCACCCGTCATTGTTCCCATCATACTGCTCACAGTATCTCCATCATGCAATACTTCCCTCACTTTTTTTTGTATTTTATTTTATTAACTGTACTGTGTGTAGCAATGTTCCGACTGTCACTCTTATGTTGCAATAATTTCACGTAGTAATATTGCCTTTGTACTGCTCACTAGTCACTATATGATGCAATGATTTCACGAAGCAATATTCCCACGGCACTGTTCATGTCACTCAAATGTTACTGTCCTTCCAGCATACATCGTTCGCTAGTAATAAATGCTTCTTGCCATTTTCTGGTCTTGATTTTTCACCTTGACGCATTTTGTAGTTTCCTGCGTCTCAAATCGTAAGTCATTACTACGACTTAGTGTTTGGTAGACGGGAAATATTAAGACTCCAGCCAGACGGGACTTATCTCTGGCGTGGCTGTTATAACCAAAGACTAAAGTGGTGGCTCTGACCTGATCACACCGAACGCTCCACTTAAGTCTTGCGTACACCATTTCCTAACGTTATTTATCTGTTTATTTACAGTTATCTGATAACATGTCACTTTGCTTTGTGATTTTCCCGTCGCCTTGTTATCTGGTCAGTCGATGGCCGTCCCTCGGAAAATATCATTAAGATTCGTGTGGGAAAACTGGTAGACATTTAACGACTGGGTAAGTTCGAAGTTAACTTAAAAAAACGGTTTTCAAAAGAGGATTCACAGCATAGCTATGTTAAGGGGCGTTCATGTCTCACACATTTATTTATAGTTTGTCTCATGTATTCGAAGCTATGGAGAACGATGAAGATTGTGAAATTTATTTCAATTTTAGTATGAATTTTGTTGCGGAGCCAGACTTAAAAATTGACAAATGTTGAGACGAGGTGTTGACAGAAATCCTTGAGACGGCGTCACACTAGTAGCATTGTGTGTCAATTTTCTAACGTCTTTTTTTTCCGTTAATGTGCGTGTCGTAACCCTTCGAGCAATACGAAATGGTTCGTCTTGAAACCGGAAGTTTCCATCAGGTATCACAGTCAAATTAAGATCTATACTCGTGATTGTGCAAATTTTCATTTAAATAAACTCATTTGTTCGAAATGATAAAAATGTTTATTTTGATTATATTTCTATAACATATTTTCAAAGTGTTAAAGCCCAACTTTTTTTACATTAACCCAAATACTCGTAAACATATCTCATTTGTTTTGTTTACATTTATACCACGGTTTGATATGCGCAGTGCGCGTCTGCGCATTCAGAATATTTTCGCCTTGGCCTGTGTGGCAAAATCCCGTGCGTGGACACCCCGGCCTGAAGGTTGTCTTATTGAACGTATTATAAGGCCGTATTATTGTGTGTGGGACATTAAAGATCCAGTGTGCACAAGAAATCAGTTAAGGAAGGGGCAGGCGGACGGTACAGCAACACTGGCGCTCAGACAAGAGTTCTCTTCATGTTACGTTTGTGATGTGTATAACGTCAGTTTCTCCCTGAGTCAGCCATGATTGAACCCCAGTACACTTTTCAGCAGATAAGATAGCCACAGTTTCCTTAACATTCAACGCTGTCTTGCGTACGACGCCAACTTTGATCGTATGTAACGGTTATGAATAAGTTGATTAGTGTGTAGTGTGGTGGAAAAATTGCTACTTACGATTGATTGATTGGCATGAGAAGTATGATGGGAATATTGCTTGTTACGTTAATTGATTGGTGATCAGTATGGTGGAAATATTGCTCGGTACAGTTAGTTGATTGATGTGCAGTATGTTAGAAATATTGCTCATTACAGTTAATTGATCAGTGAGCAGAACGCTAGAAATATTGTTAGATACAGGTGATAGCGAGCAGTATGATGGAGATATCTCTAATTAGTTGATGTATTGGTGAGCAGTATGATGGAAATATTGCTACTTACACTAAATGATGTGTGTGCAATATGTTGGAAATATTGCAGGATACAATTAACTGATGTGAAGTCTTGAAAATATTGCTAGATGTGATTAATGGGTGAGCAATATGGTGTAAGCAATCCTACAGTTAGTGATGGTGTATATTTCTTATGAATATTATTGCTTCACCGTAAAATAACCAATGAATGATACGTTGAAAGTGCAACATACAGTGATTCATTGTAAAACTACGATGGTGCAACGAATGGTGATGGTAAACACGTACAATATAGCCCCTCGCAGACGTACACAGTTTCCGAATATAGTGTGAGTGTTGGAAGAAATTATTGGTTCAAGAGAACAGTTTCCTGATAACGTGTCACATGTGACTGATGGCCATGCCAGCCTTACATCTTCCGGGTGGAGGAAGGTATGTGGCATAATTACTTATTTATTGTTTAGTGTTCATGTTTCAGCTGATTACTGATTGCCTTAGACCCATGGGGTTCTGACTTTTTTTTTAGGGGGGGGTCATATCAAGTATTGTTTCATATATCTTAGATCCATGCTAGATGGTAAGGAATGACAAAACCAAATATTCTCGAAATTCTTCAGTCGCTGGCCTAAGATGTGATGCCTCGCTCCCCCCAAAGATATTTAGAGATATTTACCAAAAATTTCCGTTTTTCATGATGATTGTAACACGCGACATACCCCCCCTCCCCTCCTCCACCTCCCTCACATAACATGAAAAAATAACCCTAACCTCGCTATCTGCAACCCTGTACTCCCACCACCTACCCTCCTACCCCGTAACAGCTCCCCCCCCCCCCTTTACCCAGATACCCTCCTACCCCATCCTCTCCTCCCGGCGGGCGACGAATTACCGAGACAAAAGCAATCGACCTAAATGAAGCCACAGTTATTTACCCAAATGGAGCCACGGTGTACCCAAACTAAGATATTATATAGCCTGTCTGTAGGGTTTAGGATGTTAGAAAACGTTATACTTTAACCTGACTTAATTTTAGTGATGGATTACAGTACCGCGAGTGATGTGTGTCGTCTGCTTAGCCCTACAAACGCACAGGGATTGCTTTGCTTGGTTCCTCCTTCCCCTCCGTTACCAGAATCCATATTTCACCCTTCATCCTGACCTTGGCCGCGCCTTGAAAACTAAATCAGATACAGACTAGACTTTGAAACACTCGATTTTCAGACTCTTGAGAATTGAATGGCCTAAGACCCATAACTGTAGTGTGGACTCTGCCTGAGTTCTGGTACTTATGAAAAGGTTTGACGTGTAACTTGACCTCCCTTATATCTAGCAGTAATTGCGCCTTTGACATCTAAGCTTGTATACAGTTGTTGTCCAGCATCTTGAGAACTAGATGACATAAGGCCCATAACTTGGAAGATTTCTAACGTCACTTATAGATTAGTGTAAGATACTTTGCAAGAAACATTTTCAACCATTTTTTATTTCATTGCCAATGACAATGTTTCTAGTCATTGCCTTTTCACTGGCAGTGACTGCTGCACTGCAGGCGGCTCAAGGGTTCCATGAAACAGCAATTGACTTCGTTGCAAGACACTTTATAACGCGCCTCTTTACTGCTGAGCCTTCAGTCAGGCTGCATGACTTATATCTGCGTACATTGTGGCTTTATATGGGTCATTCTTCTTTATCTGGGTAGTGTGTTGTACCCACCGTAGCCCCGCTACCCACCTACCCACCATAATTCATGCCTTTCTACGGTAGATCCCAACCGTTGTGTACTCACCATGAACACCCCTCGCCATAGTTCCACATCCAATAACCCCCCCCCCCCCCCCTAGCTCTCATACCCTTTTTCATGTACCTCCTAACCCTACAAACCCCACAGCATATACCCCATAACCCCTATCCCTTACCATATACCCCTGTCCTGCTACGATACTCTCCTCCCCCTGCCACAATACTCCCTTCCCCTTGCCACAATACCCCCTGCCCTCCCTACCATGACATTTGCACAGGTATTTTTCACCCTAAGGGTTTTGGTCTGTGTTGCTAGAGGTTTGCAATTGTGCTGCTAAGAAACCTTTGTCCATAATTGTAGTTGATGTTCTTCTTTTGAACTTCATACTGTTAATCATGGCAGGGGAATGGGGGAGGAAGAGAGGCTGGGGAAGAGGAAGGAGAGTAAAGGAGTGAGAGTGTTATGGAAGAGGTGGTAGCGAGAGAAGAAAATGAGCGGGAAGAAGGGAGGGATGGAAAGGGAAAGTGAGAGTGAGGGAGGTGGAAAAATTTTTTGTGTGACATTACGAGGAAGATTTGTCCTCAGAATCTTTACCACTTAACTCACGGTGCAGACCGAGCACAGATTCCAGCCAGTGAGTGGTTGTCCAGCCTTGTACACGGTGGAGGTGCAGCAGTCGGAGGAAACATGGGCTGCAGTTATTAACTCTGTGATGAGAGGACCAAATCTGTGATGGCTGTATAAGATGGGATCGTTAGTCTTCGTGCTGTTGGTGCCAGGCGTTATGCAAAATTCTTTATCATTATAATTAAGAGTGCCCAACCTAACGTGATTATAACTGGAAGACATTCCCGTGTAATGATGTTCAACTACGTGGAAACAAATGTGCTTTTTAGCCTGTTTGGTTACATCTTGTGGTTCACGTGTATACAGTGACCATTTAGATCCCCATTGGCATAAGAAATGATTGCTTGCATCTTCATTGTTTGCTGCGAGGTTCAACTCTTTCGTCTTGGATTTACTGATTATCAACATGAGTGGAATTTTGATTTGAAGATAGTCATGTTCAGGAGAGACGTTTCGTTCTGGAAATTCCAAATTCATTCATTTTGTCTCACTTTCTCTTTCGTAGAAGAAGTGGTCCAGTGTAACAGTGGGGGCACTTGGCTGGACACTATTAAGCAAATTGCTGTATATTTTCTTTTTTTTTTACATTTTACCTTATTTTTCCAGTGTTTCATGTGTGGATAATATATTCATATTAAATAACCGAACTGTTGGTTAAATTATCGGATATTCTTTACAGTGATGAGTCTTCGGTGCGAGGGAATACTTAATGTTAGGTTCCCTTGAAGTTTAGGTTAGCAAAATGTACAGTTCATGGATGGTTGTGTTTTCTCTTTATCTAGAAGGCACATAAGATACCTTTTTGATAAATATTTAACATTATGTTTAACATTTTCTTGTTCACATATTCATACAAACCACATTATTTACATAGACTATTTTACGTCCGGCATGTTGCTGAAGGGAGTGGAGGGTTGGGTGAGAGCCTTTTCTTTGCTATCTTTTTCTTCTACTGCTTTAAAGTGGACTGCTTACTTTTTTATGCAGTATTAAGGCCAGACCTCCACGCTTGGACCTTGGGTCTATGTGGTCTGTGTGTCTGTGTAACTGTGAGTACTACACAATGAAATTCGTTACAGATGAACCATCATCAAACGTATGTCCTTGTACGAAATGTTTTAAGATCAGCCCAGTAATCCTTTTTTACGTAACATTGATTTTGTTTAAGGGAAGGAAATGATTCTATTGTTTTTCACGTAACATGTAAACCTTGAACCAACGTTCCGATACTGTGCAGTAAACGAAACCACATTGTATATATAGTTCACTTATTTGGAGTGTATATCAACTGCGTTATATTTGAATTTCACTTAATATTCATGCATAGTTTATGTCTTGTGCCCTACCGTCTGTATGTTTACACACTAAGTCACTATAGTTGCCAGCGTACTGTGCTACAGGCACGTCTGTATCACGAGACCTCAGCACAGACTAGCTTAAAGAAAACAGAAATCTTCAGAAGCGTTACTGAAATTCCAAGAACATGGACAGACAGCAATATATACGAGGTCAGGTCGGTAACATATGCAGATTCCTCGGCAAAGTTTTCTTGCATGGACGGTGTGATGAGTTCAGAACACACATTACAGCCATCCGGTATGTTCCTCCTCCACCGTAGGGGTCCGGCCATGAGCTGTGTTGCTAACCTCAGACAGCAGCAGGTGGCGGAGGATCTGGCCGAGTGACCGGCGTCTGGCCCCAGACGTAAGCAACCTGATAGCTCTCGTGATGTCCTCTGCTGTGAGTAAGGGGGAAGTGTTGTTCATGGTCTGTGTACCCCTGTGTGAAGTGCCCGCCGGATCCTATTCACGCGAGCAGCGAGTGTTGGATACTTTAGGAGTACAGCAGGACAGTGGATCTTCCATTGTGTTCGGAAATAATCTCTCTTGATTTCTACAGAACGTTCTAATACATCAACAAAGTCTTTGGAGATTTCTGGGAAATATGTTCCAAGTTTCCAGATGCAGTTTTTTCTTTCTTGTTTCTGCGTCTGTTGGCAAATGGTGTTAAGGTCTGAAACAAAGGCATTGTAGAAGCTTTCTCTGGCCCCATGGCTGATGCAGTAGAATTAACACGAATATTGCGGCAGTGTTTTCCAAGCACCACATGCAATGTTGTAGCTCAAGAACGTCCACATTCTTGCATTAACGCGACCACGAGGACGACTAAATCCGAGTCTACTGTCCTGATAAGCAGCCTTTGATGACCTTCATCTGCAGCTTGAGGCGCACGCAGCAGTAGATGCATGTGGGCCTCTTCATGGCTACATTGCCCCACACCAGCGGCTCAGGTGTGTGACCATTACTGATATATCACAGAGGGTAATACATACAGCTTCCTGTTTGCTACCAATACCAGCGTTCCAGATCTCTGATGACATACAGCCCAACACTTTCAGCTTCTTTCCAGTATTGCTGAGAGACTCATCCTAGTTTCCTGGAATCGCTGTAGTGTGTCTGGACTATCCTTCTGGTACCATTTTCCAGAGCATCGCTTTCTTGCCCCCTCAGACAATACTGGTCCCACTCATCATCCAGGACCTTAAGCTGAGGAATGAATGTAAGGTAGAAATTCGTCCAGTAAATACTTTTTCAAGTATGTTACTCAGGTTGACAGTAGCGGCTCCGACTAGATTCCCAACGGTGACATTACCAGGAAACTGACTTGCAGTGCTGGTCATCGCTTCAAGACAGGTGAGCAAGTCGGGTTTCCAGCCCATTCGATGTCTGTCCTTCGAGGTTGTCAGCCTGGTTCTCATTATCAGTTTTTTCCAGATCCTCTTCACGCGGGTTCAAGTCTATATACAGGTTTTCAGACACAGGTGTCTGGCCTTCTCTAGAGTAGAAATGTCAATGTCGAATTTAGAGTACTTCTTAAGGGGGTTCCGAATTAATGTCACTTTGGTTTTTACTGGATTTCAATGATTGGCCGTCGTGGTACCTGCAATTGTTCCTGATACCGGAACCTCATGCTGTTCAGCAGGTCTGTTTTACTGACTTGATTGATTTGATCACAGTGGCATCCACCACGCCCCTCATGTGCGGTGTAAGTAGCTCAGTGTTGTGTTTTTGAAATTGGTGTTGAAGTTCTTCAGACGCGGGAACGAGGGCTCTTGCAGAGGTTGACTGCATGTTGGACTTAGTGTGGCCAGGGAGGAAGGTCCTTCCTTCCGGATTGTGTCCTCAAGTCCACTCACAGCTCGACCAGCTTCTGATCCCACCGACAGCGAGTCCTTAGAGCGATAGGACCCAGGTGACCAACGGCTGCTGCTCCTCTCACACGTTCATATGACTGACCAAGTGTCATAGGAGAATATCTAAGCCCTGACCTCAGTACCACAAAGGTACCTCTTTGAGATTCATGGAATAGTGCAGGATGCGTCCTTTTCCAGGCAAACCAGATCTGGAGTATGTACTGGCAACCATTAAACATTGTGCATGTGGTCCAGGGGAAAGACCCCATGGCACAAGTTTGGTCTAGAACCTTAATATGCAAGAGGAAGTTAGACGAGGCGAGATGCTACATTTAGGCTGCATTTAAGACTAACTTTCCACCGACTGGGAATTTGTGAAATACATTATACGGACATTTGTTTACATCTTTGTCCTGGGTTCCTCCTAGGTAATTAGAGGATCCTGCCCAAGATAAGGAGGAGCTTTTGAGTCCCTTTTCAGCTGGACCCAAATAGGTTCTATTACTATGAGTTAAGCGAGTTGTGTGTCAGCTCGCTGCTCTATGTTTCTCGTATCTCTTGTCGACACAGTGATACACAGAGACCATTGACGCAGCAATGATAGAGAAATACAGGGTTACCAGCTGGTTTATAAAACACAGTTTTAACATACTTTCACGTACTTCGATACGTTCTGTTCCTTCAGGTGAATGTATTCTGTTGTCAAATATTGTTATAAAAGAAGCACAATAAGTACTACAAGTAGCCCCTTCATAAGAAGGCTCTTCCAGAAATGTTTTGACCAACTCGTAAACATTGTATGTTCAAGTCCCCACGTAACTTTCGCTGGGTAAGGTGTTCCCGCTTCAGCTGTCATCTACACCCATGAGAAAGCGCCAGCTTTTCCAGTTGTTTGACCAGACTTAAAGGCAGCCCACCACCCCCTCCTGAGCTCCAGGAATGCACCAGACCGGCAACCAGTCCATCACATAACTTAAGAGAATTACCAGAATGGGAAAGTTACATAGGTTTGGCATACATCGGGGGCGTTGCCATATCGCTGACGAGTTGAGGAAATCAAGCAGCGAGTTGCCAGACTCTGTAGGAAATTACGAAAGTTCTCAGGTAGGAAAACAAACTCTCGAGGAGGCAGCAAAAACCATGAGAATTTTCCCAGCTCGTTCGGGAGTTGCCTAGAATCTGTGAGAGTTTCCATTAATAGTTTACCAAAGTCTTATGGAGCTGGTTAGATCCACTGGCTGTTAAGTGCACCATAGAAGTGCTGGCCAGAGCCTTAAGAAGGTGGCTCCCCCCCCCCCCCCCCCGGAAAGTGGCCAGGCCACAGGGGAAAGTGGACGAAGCTTCAGAAGTGAAGGTTAATTCCTGGGTCCAGTAGTGGGGCTCTGTGCATTACGTTCGCCTTGTCGGAACATTGTGCTGTACGTATGGGTTTGTGTGCACGTACGTAATTTGCACGTGGATGTCTTTCCCTACATAATTTGTTAGAATTCGCCCGGTGCATTTATGCCATGTGTACATATGCTATGTTACCTCACATTCTTCTGCCATGTTACCCCACGTACTTATCCCTGTTTCCTCATGTACGTATGCCAGCTTACCTCACGAACATACTTTACGTTACATATGTACGCCATGTTACCTCATGTACATATGCCATGTTACCTCATGTACATATGCCATGTTACCTCACGTACATATAACATGCTACCCCAAGTATGTATAACATGTTACCCCAAGTACATATAACATGTTACCTCACGTGAATAAGTTACGTTGCGTTACCTATGTATGCCATGTTACCTCAAGTATTTATGCCATGTTGCTTCACTTACATATAACATGTTACGTCGCGTACATATAACATTTTACCTCATGTATATATAACATTTTATAACATTTTACCTTACAAACATATAACATGTTTCCTCACGCACATAAAGCATTACCTCATGTACATATAACATGTTACCTTACGTACATGTACCACGTTACATGACGTACATACAACACGTTACTTCGTATATATCTGCCATGTTGTCTAACGAGAACAAATTGGGTGGTTACTTAACGTTAACACAGATCGTCACATCACACGGGCTTACCCTGACGTAACGAAGTCATCACGTACGTCACGTAATACTAGGGTGAAACATTGCGTCACCTCGCACACATACACACACGTCACTTTACGTTGTACGACATCACCTCACACGTCACGTCACGTAAACACGTCACATCGCTTCGCGCACACGTCACGTTACGTAAACACAGCAGGTAACCCTACACACACGCCACGTTACGTGAACACGTTACTTCACGTCACCCCGCACACACACACACACACACACACACACACACACACACACACACACACACACACACACACACACGTCGCGTGACGTAGACCCAATTCACCGGTGTTTTAAGACACAGTCCCACACACACACACACACACACACACACACTGGCCTGGTTATCCCCCATTAATTAGTAAGGGCGAATTATTAGGTTATAATTGTCATTAAGGATGATTAAGACTATGTAGTGCAGAGGCCCCCGAGCGACCCCTGGGCCTGCCCACAGTGGCGCAGCCTACCGCCCAGCCCGCGAACAAAGCCACCCAGACCTGCTAGCTGCTGATAAGCCACCCACACACCGCCACCCACCCAGGAAATTAGGACGAGGAGAGGGGGGGGGGCGGTCCTTTTCTGGGAGGGGTGGCAGGGCGATGGTGGTGATAGTGTAGACGGTGGCTGGAGATGAGGCAAGGATGATAGTGTGGATGGTGACGGGATATGAAGCAAGGAGATAGTGTGGGTGGTTGGGTGAGAGGGGAGGGAGGTGTGAGTGGTGTTGCCAGTGTGGTAGACGATGATGGCCAGGTAGGAGGAGGTCACCATGTGGTAGCTAAGCCAGGCAGTGCTGGAGGGTGGATCGCCGTGGTGTGTAGTGGTTACCGTTCCTGACCGTGACGCGATCACGGGCCGCCCTGGGTCGAGCGCATTGGTTCGCATCCTGGTTGCGGCAGGAGGTCCACAGTCAACCCAGGTGTCATCCACCCCTAGGTGTTGGTGTCGATATTATGGTTACCTGGCTAAGGCCAGGATATATATATATATATATATATATATATATATATATATATATATATATATATATATATATATATATATATATATACACGTATACCCTGGGGATAGGGGAGAAAGAATATTTCCCACGTATTCCCTGCATGTCGTAGAAGGCGACTATAAGGGGAGGGAGCGGGGGGCTGGAAATCCTCCCCTATTTTTTTTTTTTTTTTTTTTTTTGTTTTTTCTTAATTTTCCAAAAGAAGGAACAGAGAAGGGGGCCAAGTGAGGATATCCGCTCTAAGGCCCAGTCCTCTTTTCTTAACGCTACCTTGCTAATTTGTCCTCCCACTTCTCCTCGTTCCCTCCACCTCTGACACATATATCCTCTTGGTCAATCTTTCCTCACTCATCCTCTCCATGTGCCCAAACCATTTCAAAACACCCTCTTCTGCTCTCTCAACCACGCTCTTTTTATTACCACACATCTCTCTTACCCTTACATCACTTACTTGATCAAACCACCTTACACAGTGTGTGTGTGTGTGTGTGTGTGTATTCCTTTAACATGTAGTGGACACATGGAAAGATGGAAACGATTTACCCATGAGCGACGAGGATTCGAACCCGGTACAAATCCTCGACGTTGACCCATAAGTAATCGTCATACTGCCACCATGAGGCTCAGGGTTGTAGCCAGGTCGTATTCTTTGCATGGGGGAAAGCCACTCCCGGCTCCCGGCTCGGGAAGTGGCGGCACGTGAGCCGTGAACTCTTACCCTAGTGGAGTGGTGTGGTAGGGAGAGAGAGAGAGAGAGAGAGAGAGAGAGAGAGAGAGAGAGAGAGAGAGAGAGAGAGAGAGAGAAGGTCTCACAGGGTTGACCTCACTCCTACCATCTCGTTGTCGTTAAGCTTGGCCCTGTGATGTTGTTATCAGTCAGCTTGGACTGCGATCTTGGCATCAGAAAGCTTGGGGCAGTAATTTTGGTATGAATAAGCTTAGGACAGATTTTGGAATCGGCAAGCTTGGCACGTATCTTGGTATCAGTCAGCTTTGGACTGTGATCTAGGTAGCTTGAAGGTATGAATTTGGTATCAGTAAGCTTGGAACTGTCATCGTGGTATCATTAAGTTTAAGAATGTGATCTTGGTATCAGTAAGCTTGGGACTGATCTCGTGAGGGTGTCGCTTGTCGTGTGTGGTTGAAGCCAGAGGGGAAACAGGCGTTACCTGTACCATCTGGGCGGGACGGGATCCTGACGGGTTCGTCCTACTCCAAGGGTCGTCCACCGTCGCGCCCCTAGGGTCGTGCTCCGTCGTTCTGAGGGGCACTTCCGTCGTGCTCCGTCGTTCTGAGGGGCACTTCCGTCGTCCTCAAGGGTCGTGCACCGTCGTGCTCAGGGGGCACTTCCGTTCGTGCTCAAGGGTCGTGCACCGTCGTGCTCAGGGGGCACTTCCGTCGTCCTCAAGGGTCGTGCACCGTCGTGCTCAGGGGGCACTTCCGTCGTGCTCAAGGGTCGTGCACCGTCGTGCTCAGGGGCCACTACCGTCGTGCTGAGTGGCACAAGAACAGCAGGAGAGAGTTCGTGGGAACACCCGCTTCGATGTCCACAGCTTCAGCAAGCCACTTAAACCGTAGCCATTGTTAAACCCGAGCCTTCCCTCTTCCCCCCAACCATACCCCTGGCCTCCCGTCCCGCGAGAGACCACAGGAAAGTTTTAATTGGTCCGCCAGATCCTTTCCTTTTCCTCTTGAAACAAAATAAAAAAGAGAGAGAGAGAGAGAGAGAGAGAGAGAGAGAGAGAGAGAGAGAGAGAGAGAGAGAGAGAGGAATGAGGCAACTTCGAAACGTGCGTAAGGTGGTAGTGTTACTGAGGCAGTCACAGCCAATCCCGCGCCTCCACCAGAGTTAGGGGAAAGAGTGTGTGTTCTCCATCGTACTCAAGCAAGGTAGGAACCAGCGACGGGGTCTGGGGAGAGGCAGCTCTGGACCTGTTGAGGAGCGTCGCACGAGGGAGGTGTAGTGTGGGTTAGATGGAATCACGAGTTGTGGGGATTACTGAGGGCCGGTGTGAGAAGTGTAGAGGCTGAGGATGGGTCAGTGGTGAGACGCGATCTGCCAAGTCACGCACTACGGCAAGGACCAAAACACACACACACACACACACACCACGGGCCTCCGTGGCGTAGTAGTTAACATTACTAACAACGAGTCGTCACGGGCTAGCTCGGGGTCAGACCTGCATGAGTCCGAATTCTGGGCATGGCAGTCGGCCTACACACATACACCCTAGGAGTTCATCCTCCCCTCGCGGCTGGTCGAGGAATGAGTACCAGGCGTAGCCGATGTGTGTGTGTGTGTGTGTGTGTGTGTGTGTGTGTGTGTGTGTGTGTGTGTGTGTGTGCAAAATAGAGGTGTAAAAAACTCTCCTCGTAACACACAAATAATGATTACAGATGGCAATCCCAGAGATCGTGGATCTGGGGACACTGTCACGGAGTGACGTAGTAAATTGCCAAGTGAAGCTACAGAGATTGTCGTATGCTACAGAGATAACTGTGTGGGGAGGATACTGTCTGTCTGATGTACATAGAAAGCAGCGCGGAATATCCGGGATGTGTTTGTGGTGGTGAAGCTTTACTGGAGGACTGAGACGACAAGTGGGTAGCACCAACACTGGGGACGTTGCTGGAGTGAGAGGAAGGTGAGGAGGGTAAGTTTGCTCATGACTTCTGGCTTAGGAGGCCGTGGAAGGATGAAGAAGGGGGAGGTACAGTACTGTTAAGGTATTACCAGGTGCTGAGAGACTCGTCAGGTGCAGCTTCTGAGACGACTGGTAATGGTCGTTTATCTTTAAGGTGGGGAGAGTCGTACGTAGCCAGGAGGTACCTAAACTGGTTGAGACGGAACTTTGGTATAGGGGAGGAACCCTCCTGAGGGGGCGTTCGTCAGAAGTGATGGACGGAGGGAACGAGGGAGAAATGAGGAATGCAGTGGGAAGGCAGACCGACGGGAGATGTATAAAGAGGCCAGAGAACACAACTGACCACTACTGCTACAGAGAGAACAAAAATTTGGATGATGCCAACGTCAACATCAAGTTATTGTACACGATTGCTGATGGGGTGGCAGTAAAGAGGTGAGAACTTGTGTTCAAGGACCGAAGTAGGGAAAAAAATGAAAACTTATGAACCACTGGAGATAAAACTTACCGAAGTGATGAGATAATCTCACTACAGTACTTTGTTAAGGAGATAATCCGCAAATTATTCGCTGCGTTTATTGGCCCACAACAATGCTTTTCATGTGTGATCATCTCATTAAAGAATAGAAAGCTATTAATGGAGAGAAACGAAAATGGCATCAGGAATATAAGAAACCCAGATTGTTGGGAAAGGTAATGGACCATAGATTTGCCCATCACGGGAGAGAAAAGAGTAAGGGGTGACCTGACCACAGCCTTCAAGTTTGTAAACCAGTTTGAGAATGTTGAAGTTGATCGCTTCCTCGATAGATGCAAGGATTGGGCAGCCAGATACCATAACAAGACTAAGGAAGACACTCTTCAGGAGAGATGTAAAAAAAGAAAAAGGACTTTTACAGTGTAAGATGATTATGGTAAGAGATGAAGTCGTGAATGCTGAAAATTTACAGGATTTAAAAAGTTCAGAAAAAGTTTTAAGAGACCTGCCTCCCCTACGCTACATGATAGTAATTGTAAAAAGTAACCGTTCACACTCACGCTCACACGACCCTTCGTGGTGTGGCGGGTAGCGGTACTGACATGGAGCCACTACGGACCCGTCTAGGTTCGGGACTGCATGGGTTCGAATCCTGGGCCCACAGCTAATCCCAGCTTTTGATCCTCCCTTCTAGGCCGGTCGGTAATTGGGTACCTGGCTCAGACAGGGGTTTGTACATGTGTGTGTATATACACATGAGTAAATACATGGTACTTATGGACAAGGTTAACATAAGGGGCGACACGAGTATAAAACTCTCCCTGTAACACACGTAGTAATCACACACACACATCACACACACACACCCTGATGACCATATGCCCTGCCGGAGAGGTGGGTCCTGCCTCCTTACGGGTAAAGAGGTAATTGCTGGAGGAACAGGTAGTTATAGAGGAGCGCGTATCTACAGGGGACAACATTGGCCATAGGGGGAAATTGATTTAGGAAGAAGTGCAGTGATGAGAGGGTGGGGAAAGGTGAGTGTGAGTAGAAAATAGGTGGTTGCAGGGAGGGAAAAAGTGGTCATAGGGTTCAGAGGAATCTGTCAAGACTTCGACACAGGAAGCCTGGTATGTGATGACCCTGCTTACAGTGAGTGGAGTGAGGAGGAGGAACGGTCAGGGTGACGATCCGGTGCTCAGGAGGAACGGAAGGAACGGGCAGAGTGATGAACGTAGAGAAACAGTGAGGGGAGAGGAGAGGAGAGGTTGAGGAGAACGAAATGTAAGAAAGGGAAATAAGAACAAAGTGAAACAAGGAAGGAAGGGCAGAAAATGACAGAGATAGATGGTATTGGTAAAGGGAGAAGCGACTTTACAGATAGATATTAGGGGATGCTGGAGAGAGAGAGAGAGAGAGAGAGAGAGAGAGAGAGAGAGAGAGAGAGAGAGAGAGAGGCCCAGTAGCAGTAGTGGTGGTGGTGTGGTGGTGAAGATGAAGGACTGGCTCAGTGAGTAATATTCGCCGACGCACAGGGAGGGTGGGTGAGTAAGAGATTTAGAGAAGCGAATGGTAAGAAAGGAACAGAGAAATCACGAAAGGGAAGTGGCAGAAGGAGTAAATAATAAAGGGAGAAATTACAGTGACGGGGAAGTGAAGAACGAGAGAAGGTTCACTGAAGAGTGAAGACAGATGGTATGCAAGAGACGATGAAAAAGGAAGAGGTAGAGGAAAAGATGGACAGAAAACGGTGTACAGAAGGGTGGACAGATGTACGGTAAGGGAGAGAGAGAGACTGAAGGCCAGCATCAGACGGAAAGGGTAATGTCCCATATTGTTAATTTCTTTACATTGTTCGTCGACTTTTGGGCACGACGGTACGACCCTTGGGTATGATAACCTCACTTTTCGAAGGCCTGACCCCTCAAGAGCAAGATCAAAGGTCTAAGCGTAACACCGTCGTACCATAATGCTCGAGGATCGTACCTTCGTGCTCAAGGGGTCACGCACGGTCGTGTTCGTGCGTTGTACCCGCTCGTGATGAGGGATTGCATCGTCGTGCTCAGGGGTTGTACCGTTTTGCTCATGGGTCGTACCCTCTTGCTTTAGGGAGCCTGCCATCGCTCTCAAGGGTCGTGCTCGTGTCGTACCGTGGTACTTAAAGATCGCACTATCGTACTGAAAGATCGTACCGTCGTATTCAAGGATCGAGCCGTTGTAATCAAAGATCGTACCGTCCTACTCAAGGATCGTACCGTCGGACTCAAGGAATGGCTTAACTTATTCATGGGTAGGTCTTATAGACAAGCTGAAGGGTCGTACCATCGAGGTCTTCAGTTTAATTGGTGTCATCAAGGGTCGCACCATCATGCTCAAGGGTCGTACCATCATGCTTAAGGGTCGTACCATCATGCTCAAGGGTCGCACCACCTTGCTCAAGGGTCGTACCATCATGCTCAAGGGTCGTACCATCATGCTCAAGGGTCGCACTACCATGCTCAAGGGTCGCACCATCATACTCAAGGGTCGTACCATCATGCTCAAGGGTCGTACCATCATGCTCAAGGGTCGCACCATCATGCTCAAGGGTCGTACCATCATACTCAAGGGTCGTACCATCATGCTCAAGGGTCGCACCATCATGCTCAAGGGTCGTACCATCATACTCAAGGGTCGCACCATCATGCTCAAGGGTCGTACCATCAAGCTCAAGGGTCGTACCATCATACTCATGGGTCGTACCATCATTCTCAAGGATCGTACCATCATGCTCAAGGGTCGCACCATCATGCTCAAGGGTCGTACCATCATGCTCAAGGGTAGCACCACCATGCTCAAGGGTCGTACCATCATTCTCAAGGGTCGTACCATCATACTCAAGGGTCGTACCATCATATTCAAGGGTCGTACCATCATGCTCAAGGGTCGCACCATCATGCTCAAGGGTCGTACCATCATGCTCAAGGGTCGTACCATCATGCTCAAGGGTCGTACCATCATGCTAAGGGTCGTACCATCATGCTCAAGGGTCGCTTCTACCATCATTCTCACGGAGATTACGACACCGTCTGGTCGACCGCCGGGTCGGCTATTAACGACCAGATTACAATGTTCTTATTAATAGTAGAGGGAAATTATGGCAGGCATGGTAGCATAAGGAAGGAAGCGTCTGCCGGCTTTAATTATACAGCATACGGGCGGCGCATCCCTTGGCTGCTGACGGGGGCTCTGTTGGTGAGGAGGCAGAGAGGGAGGGAGGCCGACGTGGGACCCGGAGAAGACTGAGGGAGAGGGAATGTGGTGAGAGATGGCGACAGGACAGAGGAGGCTCATGTGGAAGGATGTAACGGATGCAAGGAGGAACGGGAAGAGGAAGAGGGTGGGAAGAGAGGGTGAAAATGAAGTTTGAGAGGGAGTAAGTGGGAGAGGAGAGAGAATGGTCGTGTGTGGAGGGAGATGAAAGCTGGTGGCTGAGGCGAGGGTACTGAGGAGGAAGAAGAGGGCCGTAGGGTGGCCAGTAGGGAGTTTATAAGTGCCCTGGGAAGAGGTGGAGGGTCCTGGCAGAGGGTGAGGGCTGGGGAGGAGGGTGTGCGTGCAGATGACGAGAACTGGGGAGATGAGTGCAGACTGTGAGGGTTGGGAAGTAGGTGAGTGTAGACTGTGAGGACTGGGAAGTAGGTGAGTGCAGACTGTGAGGACTGGGAAGTAGGTGAGTGCAGACTGTGAGGGTTGGGAAGTAGGTGAGTGCAGACTGTGAGGGTTGGGAAGTAGGTGAGTGCAGACTGTGAGGACTGGTAAGTAGGTGAGTGCAGACTGTGAGGACTGGGAAGTAGGTGAATGCAGACTGTGAGGACTGGGAAGTAGGTGAGTGCAGACTGTGAGGTCCTGGGAAGTAGGTGAGTGCAGACTGTGAGGACTGGGAAGTAGGTGAGTGCAGACTGTGAGGTCCTGGGAAGTAGGTGAGTGCAGGCTGTGAGGTCCTGGGAAGTAGGTGAGTGCAGACTGTGAGGTCCTGGGAAGTAGGTGAGTGCAGACTGTGAGGACTGGGAAGCAGTACCTCAGACCACAGCAGCAGGCGGCTTGGGGGGGGGGGGGGGTCATGACGCCCCTCCTATACCTCCAGCTATTAAAAGTCGTTGGTAAAGTGGCGAGTCTGAACGTGTGTGATTTGTTGTGGGGGGGTCTAACTTATGGGGCTTAAAGTTGTAGTGGGGCAACTTGGGATTAAATTGCTCAGCCAGGCCCCCCCCTGGTCAAGATTTATGTGCGGGCCGCTCCCTCTTCCCTCCCCCGCTTGTAACAGGGGCGAATTGGCCTTTACATAGTTGTGGTGGAGACATGTAGAGAGCGTCTTGGGTTAGCGTCGTAGGGGAAATGTATTCGAGGAGGATTTCATAATTATTGTCCTTCAGGACGATAGTTCGACGCAGTCTGCTCTGCCACTGAGATTTATGGCTGGGGGGGACGAGTATGTGGGGATCGCTCTGTCTGCCCTCACATGTGGCCGATCACTGCCGCTATGACTTTTATTGAAGATTAGGAGTGTTACCGGACTCCGCCCGCTTCGAATAAAAAAGTCACCTTTGCAAACCCGTATCGTCAGCAGTAGACAAAAAGAGAGTTTTCGCCAAGGAACTCTCTCTCTCTCTCTCTCTCTCTCTCTCTCTCTCTCTCTCTCTCTCTCTCTATCTATCTATCTATCTATCTATCTATGTATTCGCTGCTCCTGATTGTAGCGCCGTACATGAGAGAATTAATAAAAAGAAACATCGATTTCCATAAATGAATCTGGCTAAGATTGTTGATATAATGACCCGGGGAAGCTTCACCTTCCACTCCCTCGTGACACGTCGACACCACCACCACAGGTTCACAGGCACCAGGAGCCCCCGTGCTCCACCCATCACACGCGAGGTGCGTAACTTGACGTTAGTGTACCGTAGTGCGCAGGCGTTTGCTCCACACACACACACACACACACAGGCACTGGAACTGTCATTTCAAGCTGTTCGGAATAGACTGATTGGCAGTTAATGTGGTCGAGCAGTTGGCAGTTCCGTGGTTATGTTTTTTGTCCAGATCAGTCAGCCCAGCCTGACGACTGACACTGGTTACTTACCGTCAGTCGTAGAGGTGGATGTAACAGACCGGCTGCACCTACCTACCTACCAGTGCGAGGTTGTAGGTAGAACATGCTTGTAGGTAGGCTTGTACACCTACCAGAACATATGTATAGGTAGGCCTATACACCTTCTACCACATGCTTGTAGGTAGGCCTGTACATTTACAGGTACATACCTGCAGGTAGGCCTGTACATTTACAGGTACATACCTGTGGGTAGGCCTGTACATTTACTGGAACATGCTTGTAGGTAGGCCTATATATCTCCTACAACATGCTTGTAGGTAGGCCTGTACATTTAGTGGAACATGCTTGTAGGTAGGCCTGTACATTTACTGGAGCATGCTTGTAGGTAGGCCTATATATCTCCTACAACATGCTTGTAGGTAGGGCTGTACATCTACCAGAACATACCTTTAGGTAGGCCGATACACCTACCTGCCCATTCCTGTAGGTCATTGGAACCGATCCTTCAGGCAGCCAACGCATTTTGAGTAAGCGCATAGTGACTCATATTCGTATATTATCAATATTACTTTGCTCAAAAAAGGCAGTTAGTAACGAGTAACATAGCCCAGCAATATAATGATATCCTCACACACTCAGAAACTCTGAAATTGAGTTCCTCTTCTACCCATGTAAGACTGTCTATATACCTTTGGAAGATGGTGATGTTCGGTGTTGCATGTATGGACCCAGGAGACATTATGGGAACAGGACAAAGACAGTGGCTAGGGGGTTTTCCCAGACGAGGTCCGCTGGACTCAATTTTGACTTTCCGTTGTATTTTGTTCCTCCAAACTCCAGTAGTTTATAGGGGCCTTTCTCGATGATTGTAATAACTTTCCTTCCATAAAGTAAAACGGTTATTTCAAAAGTAAAGTGACGAAAATGAATATATATATATATATATATATATATATATATATATATATATATATATATATATATATATATATATTTTTTTTTTTCTTTCAAACTATTCGCCATTTCCCGCGTTAGCGAGGTAGCGTTAAGAACAGAGGACTGGGCCTTGGAGGGAATATCCTCACCTGGCCCCCTTCTCTGTTCCTTGTTTTGGAAAATTAAAAAAAAAAACGAGAGGGGAAGATTTCCAGCCCCCCGCTCCCTCCCCTTTTAGTCGCCTTCTACGACACGCAGGGAATACGTGGGAAGTATTCTTTCTCCCCTATATATATATATATATATATATATATATATATATATATATATATATATATATATATATGGATTTGTATGTAGCATTTATGGATCTGGAGAAGGCATATGATAGAGTTGATAGAGATGCTCTGTGGAAGGTATTAAGAATATATGGTGTGGGAGGCAAGTTGTTAGAAGCAGTGAAAAGTTTTTATCGAGGATGTAAGGCATGTGTACGTGTAGGAAGAGAGGAAAGTGATTGGTTCTCAGTGAATGTAGGTTTGCGGCAGGGGTGTGTGATGTCTCCATGGTTGTTTAATTTGTTTATGGATGGGGTTGTAAGGGAGGTAAATGCAAGAGTCCTGGAAAGAGGGGCAAGTATGAAGTCTGTTGGGGATGAGAGAGCTTGGGAAGTGAGTCAGTTGTTGTTCGCTGATGATACAGCGCTGGTGGCTGATTCATGTGAGAAACTGCAGAAGCTGGTGACTGAGTTTGGTAAAGTGTGTGGAAGAAGAAAGTTGAGAGTAAATGTGAATAAGAGCAAGGTTATTAGGTACAGTAGGGGTGAGGGTCAAGTCAATTGGGAGGTGAGTTTGAATGGAGAAAAACTGGAGGAAGTGAAGTGTTTTAGATATCTGGGAGTGGATCTGTCAGGGGATGGAACCATGGAAGCGGAAGTGGATCATAGGGTGGGGGAGGGGCGAAAATTTTGGGAGCCTTGAAAAATGTGTGGAAGTCGAGAACACTATCTCGGAAAGCAAAAATGGGTATGTTTGAGGGAATAGTGGTTCCAACAATGTTGTATGGTTGCGAGGCGTGGGCTATGGATAGAGATGTGCGCAGGAGGATGGATGTGCTGGAAATGAGATGTTTGAGGACAATGTGTGGTGTGAGGTGGTTTGATCGAGTAAGTAACGTAAGGGTAAGAGAGATGTGTGGAAATAAAAAGAGCGTGGTTGAGAGAGCAGAAGAGGGTGTTTTGAAATGGTTTGGGCACATGGAGAGAATGAGTGAGGAGAGATTGACCAAGAGGATATATGTGTCGGAGGTGGAGGGAACGAGGAGAAGAGGGAGACCAAATTGGAGGTGGAAAGATGGAGTGAAAAAGATTTTGTGTGATCGGGGCCTGAACATGCAGGAGGGTGAAAGGAGGGCAAGAAATAGAGTGAATTGGAGTCATGTGGTATACAGGGGTTGACGTGCTGTCAGTGGATTGAATCAAGGCATGTGAAGCGTCTGGGGTAAACCATGGAAAGCTGTGTAGGTATGTATATTTGCGTGTGTGGACGTGTGTATGTACATGTGTATGGGGGGGGGGGTTGGGCCATTTCTTTCGTCTGTTTCCTTGCGCTACCTCGCAAACGCGGGAGACAGCGACAAAGTATAAAAAAAAAAAAAAAAAAAAAAAAAAAAAAAATATATATATATATATATATATATATATATATATATATATATATATATACTACTTGATTGCCATTTCCCCCGTTAGAGAAATAGCGCCAGAAAACAGACAAAGAAAGGCCAATCCAATCTTTAGCCTCCTTTCTTGATTCGCGGGGAATACGGAGGTAGAATTCTTTCCACGGTGGTGAGGTAGCGCCAGGCACAGACGAAGAATAACATATGTGGTCATTCCAGTCAATAGCTGTCATGTGTAATGGACTGAAACCAGAGCCTCCTATCCAGAACCTGGCCCTGCAGACCTTCACCTAACAATATTGTATTCCATGGCTCACCCCAGCGACAGGACGTCGCCCCATGTATACCATCTCTCTCCCATTCGTTCTGTCCCATGCACGTCTCTCAGACCCTCCTCTATGTTCAGACCCCGAACGTTCAGTGCCTCTTTCACTCCTTCCTTCCAGCTCCGTTCTCTCTCTCTCTCTCTCTCTCTCTCTCTCTCTCTCTCTCTCTCTCTCTCTCTCTCTCTCTCTCTCTCTCTCTCTCCCCATACACACACCGTTTTCCTTGATGCACCAGTGCCCTGGCTTGTGTAAGTGACGTTACATCCTGAATGACATTATCTGTCTGTACAATAAACAGTCGAAACCTTATGAGATTTGCTGTGATTACAGTCTAGCGAGATAATAGACACAGTCTTCCAGTTCATCTTGCGTCTTAGAGTGTTTTGTTGGCAGTTGGTCCTTGACTTGATTACCTACATACGCTCTCATGATACAGAGACGAAAAATGATTATACGATGATTGCCGTGACTATTCACATTACTACTGTTCTGCCTTTTTATAAGCATAGCAAGGGGGATTTTCAACCGTGTGTGTCGTACCGGCTGCCACCAACGCCAGCTGGTCAGCTTTGCCCGTTCTTGCCCCGAACGTCTCTCTCTCTCTCTCTCTCTCTCTCTCTCTCTCTCTCTCTCTCTCTCTCTCTCTCTCTCTCTCTCTCTCTGACACCAGCTGGTGGTAATCCATCATAATGCCATTAATATCTCTCAATATCGAAGGCTGACCGGGGTCCTCATCTTTTCCTCGACTGTATAATCTTCATCCCCCCTTGAGCAGAGCGGCTCAACCCTGGGTCATGATGGCTTGACCTTTGACCTACCTGGTTCCTCAAGGTCATAGTCAAAGGCCAGTGCCAAATACCTAAGGATATTACCCTCGTAACGAAGTGACCGTCGTGCTCAGGGGTCGCTCCGTTGTGCTCAGGGCTCGTTCCGTCGTGCTCAGGGCTCGTTCCGTCGTGCTCAGGGGTCGTTCCGTCGTGCTCAGGGGTCGTTCCGTCGTGCTCAGGGGTCGCTCCGTCTGTGCCCAAGGATCACACCGTCGTGCACAAAGGGTCGTGCCGACGCGCCGTGTGCACGAGAGGTTAACCAACTTGTGTGAGTAATATCCTACGCCTAATTGAAGTGCGTGATTTATTCGCCCATCTATCAACCATATCCAATCTTTAGACGACGGAGAGTAGTTAATCATCGCAATAATTGTAATGATCAGGTGGTCAGAGGCGAGGGGCATGACCCAGCTGGCCCTATCCTCTCATCCCTCTCAGGTGGTCAGAGGCGAGGGGGCCTGACCCAGCTGGCTCGATCCTGTCATCCCTCTCAGGTAGTCAGAGGCGAGGGGCCTGACCCAGCTGGCCCTATCCTGTCATCCCTCTCAGGTGGTCAGAGGCGAGGGGCATGACCCAGCTGGCCCTATCCTGTCATCCCTCTCAGGTAGTCAGAGGCGAGGGGCCTGACCCAGCTGGCCCTATCCTGTCATCCCTCTCAGGTGGTCAGAGGCGAGGGGCCTGACCCAGCTGGCCCTATCCTGTCATCCCTCTCAGGTGGTCAGAGGCGAGGGGGCCTGACCCAGCTGGCCCTATCGTGTCATCCCTCTCAGGTGGTCAGAGGCGAGGGGGCCTGACCCAGCTGGCCCTATCCTGTCATCCCTCTCAGGTGGTCAGAGGCGAGGGGCCTGACCCAGCTGGCCCTATCCTGTCATCCCTCTCTGTCCGTCGTGCCGAGCCTCACCTTACTGATCGAAGTCGCGACATTTCGAAGTAAGTTAAAGATGAAGATGGTGGCTGGGTGGTCGTGGTTACTGCCGGGGGCTGGTGTGTTAGGGTGGTACGTGGGGGTACATGAGGAGGACAGATGACCTGATGGTCTACGACGTACATGAGGAGGACAGATAACAGAAGACCTGATGGTCTATGACGTACATGAGGAGGACAGATAACAGAAGACCTGATGGTCTACGACGTACATGAGGAGGGCAGATAACAGAAGACCTGATGGTCTATGACGACGTTGATCTGCTGGAGGACAGTAATACCATCCTATATTCTTTATCTGTTAGAGACTTTGTGGTAAAGCACAAGGCATATCTGCACACCCACCATCCTTCCCTTCGACACAACAGCCAGAGAAAATAAATAAGAAGGAGCGGCATGCGTGGTAGACCGAGTATACTGATATGGGAATTCTTGTGGAAAGTGGGAATGGAAAACGTATCCTAATTGGCAGCGAGATGGTCTGGAGAGGAAGCTCAATCGTGAGGACATAAAAAAATATATAAAAAAAAAAAATCCTCAATAGAAACAGAATTGTGCTAAGATGATTGATCTTCCTGGTCTGGTTTGTTTACTGATAACTGATATCATTATCTGTCAACAGTGACTCAAAGGTAATCATAGTTATCGCCTTAACATTCCCCTTCCAGGGATCCTCCACTCACTTACTCATTCCCAGTTCCTCTCCGTCATTTACCTACCCCCTCTCCCTCACTCTCTACACTCCCTGACACGCACTCTCACTCCCAGGTGCCTCCCAATCCCTCGAACACTCCCAGGTGCATCCCAGTCCCTCCCACACTCCCAGGTGCCTCCCAATTCCTCGAACACTCCCAGGTGCATCCCAGTCCCTTCCACACTCCCAGGTGCCTCCCAGTCCCACCCACACTCCCAGGTGCCTCCCAGTCCCTCGAACACTCCCAGGTGCATCCCAGTCCCTCCCACACTCCCAGGTGCCTCCCTATCCCTCCCACACTCCCAGGTGCCTCCCAATCCCTCGAACACTCCCAGGTGCATCCCAGTCCCTCCCACACTCCCAGGTGCCTCCCAGTCCCTCCCACACTCCCAGGTGCCTCCCAATTCCTCGAACACTCCCAGGTGCATCCCAGTCCCTCCCACACTCCCAGGTGCCTCCCAATTCCTCGAACACTCCCAGGTGCCTCCCAGTACCTCCCACACTCCCAGGTGCATCCCAGTCCCTCCCACACTCCCAGGTGCCTCCCTGTCCCTCCCACACTCCCAGGTGCCTCCCTATCCCTCCCACACTCCCAGGTACACCGTGTTGTTCACCCTTTCCATCTGTTCTGTCAAATCCTGACCCATTGTTATTAACTTTTCCAGCAGTGCCTGCAGCAAGCTCTTTTTAATCACTTTGCTTTTTTTTCTCTTTTTTTTCATTTTTGCTTTTAACCTTCATATTCTATATTTTTAAAGGTCTTGCTCTTCGTTTTTTAGTATTATTTTTATTTTTTGTTTAACTTTGATATCTTTATCTGGCTGGTGCTGTACGTATCAAGTGTTTCTTATTGGCTCAACCGTTTTCTTCTTCCCTCTTCAGATGTGGGGTTTCAACACCCTTCCCTCATTTTCCCTCACCTTCTTCTCTTCGCGTGTCTTCCCTCCATCATGTGTCGCAGTGTTGCTGGTATGTTTCCACACTTCCTTGCACCCTTCATCTCAGTTTCATTTATCTGTCTGCCTCTCTGAGTAACTTCGGTGCATTTGCTTTTGGTTTTGAATTGATCTATCTTCATAATTTTCGACGTGTTTTCAAGTTTCATGGACATTCTGTCACTGTTTCTCAAGTTTCAGGGACATTTGTGTCACTGTGTTTCCTCAACATTTCATCATTATTTGTGTTCTTTATCTGTCTCAGATCACCTCCTCCTCGACCTCCCCGCCATTTCATCAACATTTGTCCACATCTCTTGCCATGACAGTCCATCTTCTCACTTCTCCTCAGTCTCTTACTCATTTTTTTTCAATTTCCCTTCTCATCCTCATTTCTCCTTTCGTCTGGTTCTCGGTAATATACCCCCATTATCCTCAGCTGCTAACCGTGAGTTTCCCCGCGACCCTTAGTCTTCCTCAGCCTCAGCCTTCTCACTTTCCCTCAGCTGAATTTCTCACCTTCCTTAAGGTGCATAAGTATCATCCTCAGTGCTCATCAGCTTCCTCACCATCCTCAGTTTTCCTCAGCTTCCTCACCATCCTCAGTTTTCCTCAGCTTCCTCGCCATCCTCAGTTTTCCTCAGCTTCCTCACCATCCTCAGTTTTCCTCAGCTTCCTCACCATCCTCAGTTTTCCTCAGCTTCCTCACCATCCTCAGTTTTCCTCAGCTTCCTCACCATCCTCAGTTTTCCTCAGCTTCCTCACCATCCTCAGTTTTCCTCAGCTTCCTCGCCATCCTCAGTTTTCCTCAGCTTCCTCACCATCCTCAGTTTTCCTCGCCATCCTCAGTTTTCCTCAGCTTCCTCGCCACCCACACTGTCTTGGACGCATTGAGGAAAGTATGGAAAGTGATGTTATTTTTTTCTCTCAAGTTACATTAATCAGGTTAACCTGAGTTTCTGGGGAAACATCTATACATTTATTTGTTCACTTCTAACGTTGTCTAATAGACCAAAGTACTGATCCATACTGATGTGTCTACTATGTCTGAACTTAATAATTTATAGAAATACTACTATTGAATCGTCTCATACCAAACAAGAGATATCATTATGAATCCAAATGTTGATTTGTTGTATGCATTCACTTTATAAGTTAGGATGGATTTTCGGTACGTTTCCCAGACGACACATTAACCTGATGGTGTCACTTGAGAGAGAGAGAGAGAGAGAGAGAGAGAGAGAGGTGGTCGAGGGTAACCCGAGCCTTCGCCTGCTTCTCGACTCGTAATATATTCTGGTTCTCTTCATGTGTACTCAGTCTGGACTGTGTAATACTCGAAAGCGCATGACACTTCAAATGTTCTGTGTCCTTGTGGTTTTTGCCTGCATTTGTGTTCTCTGTGTCTCATCCTTCCTAATTCCCCCGTAGCTTCCTCCTCGTCTTTATCATCCTCTTGTCTCTCATTATGGACAGCCTTCTTAGACCAAGAGCTTTTTTCTCACCTTCCCATGAAGTTCTCTCGGCATAGTTTCTTCAATTCACGTGCCAGGTTCCCTTACTTTCCTCAGTTTCCTCATTTGTCACAGTTTCCTCAGTCTTCCTGCGTCTCTCAGAATCAGCCTTCACGCCTCTCTCACTCTTGTCAAATTTTCCTCTCTCCTTTCCCAGACATTTTCTCAGTTTTCTTACCCACCTGATCTCACACACCATTCCCATCTTCCTCACCTTTCTCAGTCCCTAGCTTTACCCATCTTCCTCACCTTTCTCAGTTCCCCAGCCTTTTCCAGTTTCCAGACTTTCTCCTCAGCCACCTTGCGGACCTTTCTCAGCTTCCTTATCTCTCCTATCCTCCTGGCCCATCTCAGCCCCATCACCTCCCCCCCAGCTAGCCCACCTATCTCAGTTCCTCAGTCTTTCCTAGCTCTCTCTCTCTCTCTCTCTCTCTCTCTCTCTCTCTCTCTCTCTCTCTCTCTCTCTCTCTCTCTCTCTCTCTCTCTCTCTCTCTAACCTTTCCCAGCCTCCTCCCCTCCGTCCGTCAGTGTGGCCGGCCGCCTAAGCTGCGCCATTTGCCACAAGTTGGCGGGCGGGTCCAAGTTGGTGGTGGTGTGTGCGGCGCGGCAACAAGGCGGACAGGCTCTCTCCCTCCTCCTGCAAAGTTGGAGGCCGGAGTTATCCGCCGGATATTTGGCCGGCTCGACTGCCGGTGACCCGCGCTCCTCATCATCCCCTCACGACTCACAGGTGGTGTGAGGGTGTGCGTTTGTATGGGGCTGGTCCTCCTCCTCAGATGCCGGAGCTCTTGTGGAGGCTATATACCGCTCAGGCTTAACGTGTGTGTGTGTGTGTGTGTGTGTGTGTGTGTGTGTGTGTGTGTGTGTGTGTGTGTGTGATTACCTGCTCGTACGTTACGAGATAGGCGCCCTGCACTCGCAGGGACCCATCTCTGGAGCTGTCTCTTCCAGCTAACAACTAATTACAGTTGTCTCCCGTCCACATTCACAATGTCATCACCTAGTTTATACCAGTCATGCGTTACACTTATGCCATGAGAGTACTTCTCCCTCTACGTCTTTTCCTTAAGTTTCATGCATGATATCGTGTTATGGGCACTTAACTCTGCTTACGGGACGGGCGTTTAACATGCGCAGGGTCACGTCCATCAATTTCTCTCTTCTAATATATATATAGTTTCGTAGATTTCCGTATTTTCTTCATTTCCTTCTTCCTCACTTATCTTGTCTCGTGTATCCGCCTCTGTAGCAGTGTCCCCGGACGTATTTGCTGACTCTTTGTTTGTTCACCCGTTATCTCCTGTAGCTGAGTTTCTCCTCCGTGTTTCAAAGAAGTGTCTCACGTCACCGACGACGTCAAAATCGACCGAGAGACTTCTTGAAGGCTGTGATAATAATGTCTCCCATTATCCTCCTCCTCCACACCCGTGCAGGCAGCTCCGTTGCTGACCTTCTCCTTGTAGGTCACCCCCTTTATCTCAGGTTCAGTTTTCATTGCTGTCGTGTAGACCCCTCGCTGGCAAATTATATATATATATGCCTTTGAATGTTATCCCAAGTGACGAATGGGCGAAAGGAAGCCACGAAAACTGAGAGTAAAGCTAGGAATATATTCTTCTCTGCTGGTGTCGACAGTGTGCGTTGTCGAAACTAGTCGAGAAGACTTAAGTTCCTGGATCTTGCTTTCAGTTTTCGTCTCTTCCTCTGACCTCATATGCCTCTTTTAAGGGAAGAGTAACCTTGCTGGTGGTGCGTGCTGCGGTGTACGTTGAACTTTTGCCAATATCTGTTTTGTCCATTTTGCTGAAAACTCTTTAATATTTTCTTGTAAGATATTTACTTCCTTTACAGCTATTTTTTTTTTTCCTATTGAGAGACTGAGTGTTAGGCACTCAAGTGCCTCACACGAGATTGTTCTTGTAAATGTCTCCCTGCAAGATGGTAGTCATGGCATGGTTCTCTTTTCTATGTTCCCATCGTCATGTCATTGCCTCACCAATCGTATCATTCATGAGTATCAAATGACTGGTGAGCCTTTGTGAATTTCAAAGCGGACGAGAATACTGCCTGTTTTCTCTGTAACTTGAGTCACCTCTAAACATGTGTGTACAAATAGGGGCCAAGCAGGTCATTTCCACTGATCAGAAATAGCAGGCGTCCCAAGACTGTACCCTTTGGAACGCCATTGGTTTTGCTCATTCTGAGTGGGAAGTGCACCACTGACATACGTACTGCTGGTAACTTGATTCTTGTGTGTGTGTGTGTGTTGCTGCAGCAGAATTTAGTTTTTCCCCTCAAGATCACATTAGCAGTATGTATAAAAACACCTTCAGTTTTTAGCAAGTGTGAATATTGTAGAGCCAACCTTTTGCTCGCTGCTGTGGCTGTGCCTCCCACCACCACCATCCACGGCCCCTCACCACACTGAGAGCCACATGAGGCTACCTCACACACACCACACATCACGCCACACCTTACACGACATGTGGTGAAAGATGGAGGGAAGATGCTGGTATGGTTTCTGATGTCACAAACATTAACTACCCAAAGCTTAATCTGTGGTACTCAATGTACTGAAGTGTTTGCCATTACTGCCTGTCTTTTTTATGAAAGCTGTGTGTGTGTGTGTGTGTGTGTGTGTGTGTGTGTGTGTGTGTATAGTCCCCCAAGGCTGTAAACCTTAGTTCTCATCGGATGATCGATTGTATATACAGCTCGACTGTAGCCTAGTGGCCGTGCTCAGATATTCATAGAGGCCGGAGATGTAGAGGACCACTCGAGCAGGTATCTCCTATCATCACCGTACCTCATAGCCTCTCATCTCATCATTCCTCCCCTCCAGTACACCCCCCCCCCCACACACACACGCACCAATACACACTGTACATCACCTCGCCATTCCAGACCCTTGTCTGTTCCCCTCCCACCTCCATCACATAAACAGTTGTCAGCCACATTTCACGTTCCTTGCTCTTGGCATTGATACACCTCAGCCGCACCGCCTTCCACACACTCCCAGTACTGGACCATTCCTCACATCCCCTTCTCTCACACCCTCCACACCCCAGTACTGGACCATTCCTCACATCCCCTTCTCTCAACACCCTCCACATCCCAGTACTGGACCATTCCTCACATCCCCTTCTCTCACACCCTCCACACCCCAGTACTGGACCATTCCTCACATCCCCTTCTCTCACACCCTCCACACCCCAGCACTTGGCAATATTTAACACCTCGACTCCAAAGTCTTTCCATACCGGCTGCATTTATGACCTCTAATATCCCTCCCCCATACAACCCAAGCACAAGGAATCCCTCTCCTTCCTTGCTCTCTGGGAATCCTTACCGTCCGCAGCGCCAGTCTCCGCCATCCACTCCTGGCAGCCAACCAGTACCATCCTTGCATCCAAGCTTCATTCGCCACCACTACCTCCAGTCGGTCGGATTTCTCCGACTCCAAGCGAAGATATAATTCAATCGATCGCAGATGTGGCCACTCTGTCTTCCTAAAAACTTTAATGGTCTTAGTTTTAGAACGAAAATTCGTATAATGATATATTAATGAGCAGACGTCTCCTTGGCAGTCCAGGCGAGCATTATGGAAAATGCTGCGCGTGGGAAGCATCAACAAGTGATTAATGAAGGTTAGAGAGGCTCTCACGCTCCCCGGTGTGGGGACCCTGCCTCTACCCTCCCCTGGTGTGGGGACCCTGCCTCACTTGTTGCCCTGCCTCTACCTTTCCCTGGTGTGGGGGACCCTGCCTCACTTGTTGCCCTGCCTCTACCCTCCCCTGATGTGGGGCTCCTGCCTCACTTGTTGCCCTGCCTCTACCCTATCTTGGAGTGGGGCTCCTGCCTTTACCCTCCCTTGGTGTGGGGCTCCTGCCTCACTTGTTGCCCTGCCTCTACCCTATCTTGGAGTGGGGCTCCTGCCTTTACCCTCCCTTGGTGTGGGGCTCCTGCCTCACTTGTTGTCCTGCCTCTACCCTCCCCAGGGTTACGCAGCTTCCACTTGCAGGGAAGTGTAGGCTCTTGTGGAATGAGAAGTTCGTTGACGAAATTGTGCTCTTACTGATTCACCCATGACAGAGGTAACTTTTAAATCGGGCTGTAATCGAAACGGAAAATACTATGTGAAGCGCTTTCGTATAATTGCACCGTCAGGACCGACAACAGACAGGCAGAACCAGCGTATGTTATACCAGCCGCCACATGGGCTGGGCCGGCGAATGAATTAAGAAACAGGTGAGGGGATCAAGGCACACATCACCCTTTACGAGACCTCACCTCTCTCAAGCTATGAACAGGCTAACTTACGTTCTGGAAAACATATATATATATTTTTTAACATAAAAGTTGTATAGATACACATCCATTTTGTTTCTTGTTAATATCTGTACTATGTTTAATATGACGAGTCAACGATATGTCTGTCCACTACAGAGCTATCTTGTGTGATATTTCTAACACTGCTCCAGTGATTTGATGATGAAAGCCAAAGGGCTGGACAAATAGTGGATTTGATTCCTGACCATTCCTAACACTGTTTTCATTCTGATTAACAGTGAGGTTAAGATCCCTACCAGTTTGACCAATGTAAAATTAATCACACTCTTTACAGGGGATGTGATACACACATCCTTTTTGAGAAGTCGCAGAATTTATGATGAGACTTTCCCTGACCGTAATATTATTATTATTACTGAAGATTATATTAATGTTGCAAGTTTTAATCAAGACGAGAACATTAAGCAAGTTCTCACAGTAAGGAATACTAAGTTTTTATTCACAAATGATTCTTTGGGCTGAACATTTCTCGCTGGAAAGTCTTCTTAAAAGGTACACAAGGGAGCAAACGTTTTACCTCGAATTAAGCGAAGTACTTTTCTTCAACAGGTTTGCTGACGAATGGAAAGATTTCGTAATTACAGTGGATGAAAGCAGAAATATAAACACGTTTAATAGAATACTTTTGATGACTATTTCGCTGCAAGTCCACGACTTACATTACTTGCGCTTCCTTAGTCACACTGACAATGTATAGGTTATCCTCTCCGAATTTTTTGTATACCTTCAAGCTCTTACCTCACTATTCTGTGAGTTTCCGACGTCTTCCACTATCAGCAAACAGTCTCGACAGGACCCCAGTGTACTGTTGTCTTTTCAATTCCCTTTATTCCTTTGTATGATATATTAGCAAGATGTATTTCGATGGTTGTTGACCCTTGGTCTCTTGATTAGAGATCAGAAACAGCAGAGAAAGAGAGAAAGAGAGAAAGAGAATGAGATGATTATATCACTGGTTGTATTAATGTGTAATCTATTATGATCTACTCCTTTGTGAAGGTTATGAATGTGATTACATACTGGACACCCCCGTGTAGTGCTAATGACCACCTCTACTTGGTTAGCACGCATGTATGCATTAGGCTACTACGTCACATGTGACGTCACTTGGCCCTTCAGCGAGGTTAATAGCAGCTGTTCTCCTCCTCCACAGATCAGTTCCTGGGCCTGGAGCTGCCCCACGAGCGTGTCTTCCGCGGCAGGTTACAGGTACGGAGCGGGGACAGGTGGACCCCTCAGCTGGCTAACTCCACCAGCCCGTCCTACATCACCACAGCCCAGCAGTACGCCGCGCGCCTCGACAGTGTCTACGGCAACTCCGTCTTCAAGAACGTCTTCATTCGCTCCGAAGTGCTGGGGCTGGACCAGTCAGTGTCCATTATGCATGTTGTCCGAATACTCTAGTATTTCATTGGTGTTACGAGCATGTGTTTTAAGTTGATATCGAGGTTAGCCTTTATATGAATAGGAACTCTCATGATTCAGAAGGAACTGTCTTGATTCAGACACTCAAGCTTCATCTTTGAGAACTCAGGTCACAGTACCTGCACTCACCTGCTCCTCCTAGCGTGTTACTGTTTGTGCTACGTCCTTCGCAGTCGGAACTCCTTCACTCAGGTCTGGGATGGTGCCTCCTCAGCGAGCGTAGGGTGGAAGGAGATGTAAGGAGGGGCGTTTTGAAGTTAGATGAATAGATTAGGAGGAATTTGAGAATGTAAGTGTATGTCAGAACCGAGATATAGAGGTTAGAAGTTCTCGCCGAGGGAATGTGTGTGTGTGTGTGTGTGTGTGTGTGTGTGTGTGTGTGTGTGTGTGTGTGTGTGTGTGTAGAACGAAGAGACATGAAAGTTGGGGAAGAGTAAAGGAAAGAGAGAAAATCAACTGGTGTCTGAGGCGGTTGGTCTGAGGTAGTACTTGAATAAGATCGTCGGTGGAATGTGATGAAAGAGAGTCGAAGTCTTACTCTGGTGATTAATTCATAATAGATGTATCAATGATTTTGGGTCGGCGACTGTTACCGCACGAAGAGCTGATCACTTTATAGGACATTAAGTCCTACGTTTTGTTTCAGATGTTACTCGATCTTATATAAGAACGTCCTCTGGAAGAGTAGGTACCAGGATGTATATATACAAATGTGAGGAAGTTCGGGTGGAGTCTGCAGGTGAAGGTTTGAGACTGGATCAAATCCCTGCAGGGTATGAGAGACGCATGTTGTGGTCAAGAAACATTCATTGACACACTAGGAAGTGTCACAGTAGAAGTCATTTCTATTGATGTACGTTCCAAGGTGACAGGGAATGTTGGTGACAGGTAACGTGAATATAGGAATTCATTGGAAACTAATTTAACTATTGTGTGTGAGAGCGATGATTGGGAGCTGCCTGTTGTAGGTACTGGATGGACTGGAGCGTTGAGAGTACCAGGAGGACCAGGCAAGGTAGTAGCGAGGGAGGCTGCTGTGTGCGAGGGTCGGGTGAGGAGAAGTTCATGAGCAGTCGCAAGAGAATGATTTTTTTTTTTCAGTGTGTGTAGGTCGTGTCTGTGGTGAGGATCAGAGGGACGGAGATGCGACTGCTGAAAAACTTGGAGGATATACAGTTGAAGTTGTGAATACTGAATGTAGTTAGACACCGGTGCTGAAAACACGAGGGTGATCATATGGTGTAAAGATCTGAACATGTTCTCTAAGGAGACTGACTGACTTGTGGGTTTGGGAACAATGGCAAAGTCAGAAATGCAGGACCTGTGTAGAGTTTTGGGTGTGCGAATCACTTTTACCTAAATGCAGCTGAGGGTGAGCAAGACGACAGAAACACCGAAGTGATTATAGAATGTATGGCGAGCTAAAAGGCTGCTAGCAGGAGCGAGTATTCAACACAGGATCCTAATGTCTTGTAGATACTGAGAGACATGAAAAGGATCTTTTTTAAAATTGTGACTAGAGACGATATAAAAGGCTTGGGGTACGTGAGAAGGAAGGTATGGAGATGATAGTAATTAGTATTAAGATAAAGACAGTCACACACAAGGAGCACTTCGCTTCAGAGATCTGCCACACCAGTGCCATTAAGTCCTCGTTGGTAATGCTCTGTGTTTAATCTTCCTCCTCTCGTAGAATGATCCTCGGTAACTTAGGGGAGAGGGATGGGGGTGATATTCAAGAGCTCTTTGGTGGTCTTACGAATTAAGTGTGAGTTCCTCATGTAGAGAAGAGCTTGTATACAGAACCTGTGCTACCCTTTATATTTGTTTTAATTTTCTGTTATATATACATGTGTTTGTTGCACAAGTTAGTGGATGAAGGGTCTGTTATGTATACGAGTGTTTGTTACACAAGTTAGTGGATGAAGGGTGTGTAAGTGTTTTATATACACGTGTGTTTGTTTACACAAGTTAATGGATGAAGGGTGTGTAAGTGTTTTATATACACGTGTGTTTGTTTACACAAGTTAGTGGATGAAGGGTGTGTGTCTTTTATATACACAAGTGAGCGGTGAAGGGTGTGACGTGTGCGTAATGCTGAGTCCTGGTGTTGCAGGGGCCCCAACGACACCCTGGTGGTGCACTTCAACTTACACATCAACTACCGGCGGCTGCACCTGGACGCCGCCGACCTCTACCTGGTGTTGGTGTCGGAGATCCGCAGGGCAGACTCCACCGCCCTCACCGGCATCTCCGTCGACGAAGACAGCGTCGAAATCCAAGGTAAGTCGATCTCGACGGTTCTCGTGGGCTAACCCGTCCTACTTCTTCCCTCGACGTCTCAGTAACCTTCGCTTTATTTCATTCCTCATTGTTGACTGTCATACACTGGGTTATAAGGCGTTGCCCAAGCCAGTGATGGTGTGCAGACGAAGGACAATGTCACCACAGATGATACTTTTTTCGTCCAGAGACGAGTGTCGTGAGGGAGTGGAGTTTAACATGTATTAGTGTTGTGGCGACAGACGGCGGAAAATGGCTGTGTGGAAGCGATTCCTGCATAGATAGCCTCATGCAGGCTTTTACTTATGTAGTAACCACCACCACCACACCCCATTTTCCGTCGTCTGTTGCCGCTAGGGTACAACATGGTAAGTTGCCTGATGACACTTGCCCGTCAACACATTCCTTAGAAAAGGGTCGTGAGCGGTACTGACACAGCGTATCCCCCAGTGGTTTCCTTAGCGTCATCCCACCAATTCTTAACCCGTGGAGCAGAAATTGGTCCCTCTCAACCGAAGGAAACTGATTGGGACGTGATTATCGCCACAGATCAGGCAGTATCTAAACACCTCAGAGCGCCTCTGCAGTCCTCACCTGTTGCTGACAACACCCTCACATGTCACCTCGCCTGGGGGGTGGCGCCTCTAAGTCACTGCTCATCGGATTCCAACTTAGCTAAGAAGTTCATCATTAATTACGCTTGCCTTGTAATGGATTGCCCTCTGTAACTGCCTTTCTTTTGTAATTAATCACTGGCTGAGATTGGTCGTCTCGCTTGCAGCACTGACTTCTACACCCACATGACGTAGAAAATGTAAATGTCCTTCGAATACACTGTGTGTGTGTGTTTGTAGTTTTTCTGTGGTGTCGGGAGGGAGTTGTACATTCATGGGACACGATCTTTTGGATTTATTCTGTCATACAACTCTTGAAGCTTTTGTACTCTGTCAGCATTCACAATTCAAGCTTTTTTTCTGCCGTCAGCATTCACAGTTTAAGCTTTTTTTTCTGCCGTCACCATTCACAGTTTCATCGTCCATTGTCTGCCACTCTTCGTCTGCTCGTACGCCAGAGAAGCACTTCTGGACACGTAACAGTTTGTCGGTCTCCTCCATGTTGAGGCCTCTGGTTGTTCAGTCGTTTCAGCTACCCAGGAACTGTCGTTATCAAACCGGTTTTAGAACTTTAAAAAGGACCATGATCACGTCACCCCTTACTTTTCTCTTGCTGTCATTCGGCTGGCTTAGTTCTGATGCCTTCTTTGTTGCCCTCCTCTACACTTTCTCAAATAGTTCTTTGTTCTTATTTTAGTGTGTGTGTGTTTGTGCGTGTCTGTCTGTATGTTACGGAAAGGAGTAACATAGAATATCACCACTATTAAGCCTTGGTTACGACGGTATGACCCTTGGACCCCCTTAAAGTCAGCCAGGTCATCTTTGACCCCAAAGGTCGCACCGTCTTATATCAGGGTCGTGTCCCCGGGGTCAGGAGGTCGTACGTCATGGCCTAATCTTTAACACAGGAGGTCGTACGTCAAGTGCACTAATCTTTAGCACAGAAGGTCGAACATCATGTTCACTAATCTTTAACACAGGAGGTCGTACATCATGTTCACTAATCTTTAACACAGGAGGTCGTACGTCATGTGCACTAATCTTTAACACAGGAGGTCGTACGTCATGTGCACTAATCTTTAACACAGGAGGTCGTACGTCATGTGCACTAATCTTTAACACCGGAGGTCGTACGTCATGTGCCCTAATCACGTCATTACTCATCTTGCTGCACTCATCGCCGGTTCAGAAGCCATCTGTCATCCATCCTGGTTTTCCCGGCCCGCGTCAGCCATTTCTCACCCGCCCTCCACGCTCACCTCATTCATTATCCAAATGACGATTGACCTCTCTGCCTCTACCCTGACCTACCTCCGTCACCTGATCAGGGCTCTCGTTCATCTGTCTGCCAAGCGGGGGTGATCCTTCACGTCATGTTGTATCTGGAGCACCAAGAGAATGACCCCTTCCAACATGATGGTGAAAAAGAATAGAAAAAAAAAACGGCACAACGGACTGACCCTTGAGGACGGTGGTGCGAGCCTTGAGTACGACGGACTGACCCTTGAGGACGGTGGTGCGAGCCTGGAGTACGACGGCACGACCCTTGAACATGTCAGCACGACCCTTTAGATACAGTTGTTGATCCTGCGGCGTCAGGTGGTGTAATGTGAGTGTATGGTTGTTTGCAATTGAGAGAAGCTTCATACTGTCGTCTGTAGGAGGTCTTAAAGGAAGATATTGCAGGTGTTGGAGAAAGAACTGCTCCACAGGGGACTCCACTGTAGAGGTTGAGGGTGTTAGAGGTGAAGGTGTGAGTGACTCTGGTTTGGTGGCCATCTACGAAGTTGGCCAACCACTTGCCGTCCCTGTTGTGGAGGGGGGTGTCGAGCAGCTTCTGTATGATACACTTTGCTGATGTCGATTGCCACAAAGGCCGTGCAGGAGTGGAGTTGTGGTTGGTTGAAGCCATCTAGGATGTACGGTACAACTGTAAGCGGCGTAGTCGTGGAGTGACTGGGTCTGGAGCCAGGTCGTTGTTGATTCTGGTGTGGATCAGTTTTTCAGATAGTTTGGAAACTGATGACTGAAGTGAAATGGAGAGGTGGGAGGAAGGAGAGTGTGGTGGTTTGGAGGGTCACAGGAGTGGTACTATGTTAGCAGGCCAGGAGTGGTTAAGGAGGTCTATAAATGCTTGGATTAGAAGTGGGCCAGAGTGTTGTATGTGGAAGTTTGACATGTTGTCAGGGTCCGCTGCAGGAGACCTCGCTGAGGTTCCAGATGTACTTCATGTATTAGTAGGAGTGAAGGGTCGACGGTGTGCATTTGTTTCTACGTAGGTTTTGTGTAGGTATATATATATATATATATATATATATATATATATATATATATATATATATATATATATATATATATATATATATAAATCTTTAGACGTTTTACAAGAGATACACAATCTATTTTATATTCATTTATCCTGGGAAGGTGTGTGTGTGTGTGTGTATGTGTGTGTGTCTGTGTGGACCTTTTGAGGATAGTTTACCGTCCCTGTGTACATAGGTGGCGCTCAGGAGATTAGTTGATTAGTGAGCTGGTGAGGAGCAGGGACGGGGTGAAGGAAGCCGTGTCCTGGGTCAGATACAGGTACACTATCATGATGACCTAGCCCACCTCGGTAAATCGCCCGAGACCCATCGAACGTGTCTGTCTGTATTGCACCATCCACTCAGGATGGTCGAGAACCCCACGATGTAGCGTGAGACCTCAGGAGGACTCGAGTGAACCAGCTAAACCTGCACTCTGTTCTGGAAGCCACTGACCTGCTGGTCAAGCATTCCGCCTTCTACACCGTCCTACGTCCTGGAAAGACAGACTCCCATTTCGTCTTCTAGAAAGGTTCCGAACCCTGTAACAGTGTGGGGCGAGTCTTCACCCTGGTGTGATCTGTCAGTGTTCGCGTCACTCACTGGAAGGCTTGTCCACCCCCCACCTGTGGTGTGTTGAGATGATCAGAGGCGAAGTGTTTGTCGATGATCACGTTCTTACTGTGTCCTGTAGGAAACGAGTCTTCTTTGTTCTTAACTTTCACAGCTAGTATTCATGATTTACCTATATCTATAATTTTATGTATGTTTGTGTATATATATATATATATATATATATATATATATATATATATATATATATATATATATATATACAAATAGCTGGGGATAGGGGAGAAAGAATACTTCCCACGTACTCCTTGCTTGTCGTTGAAGGTGACTAAAAAGGGGTGGGAGCGAGGCGCTGGAAATCCTCCCCTCCTGTTTTAGTTTTCCAAAAGAAGAAACGGAAAAGGGGGCCAAGTGAGGATTTTTCCCTCAGAGGCTCAGTCATCTGTTCTTGATGCTACCTCGCTAACGTGGGAAATGTCATATATGTACAGAAATTATATATATATATATATATATATATATATATATATATATATATATATAGAGAGAGAGAGAGAGAGAGAGAGAGAGAGAGAGAGAGAGAGAGGCTTATATGTTTGTTGTTTTTCGTGTTAGTGATGTCGTACCTGGAGCAGACGAAGCCCGGTATTAACACACACACACACACACACACACACACACACACACACACACACACACATGCTCAGGCTATCATACATCACCTAGGCCACGGACGTATAATCTTTCATTTCAGCAGCCGGCGGGCAGGTCAGGTGTCGGTCGTGTGCCACCTTAACTGAGCTGCGTGGTGGAGCAGGTTGTGGGTCAGTAAAGAGCTGCTCTCTTTCAACTCGGTCTAGCGAGGAGAGCTGCTTCCCAATTCCATGAGTCGTATTCTCAATCCATCGCTTTCTTGGCCTTCCCCACGGAGTCCTGCGCCTCCAACATGCCAGTCATTGGGCACTACCTCCCTCAGGCATTTCATTTCATTTTTATGGCAAAAAGCTGAGGATTTATCGTGCAGTCGTACCTATCCTGAGGTGCGGGAGCGAGGAAGAAGAGGAGACAGACGACATAAAGGTCCGGCCTGGAACCTGACCATAATAAGTGGGTTACTCCATATTAACAATTTTGTGTGTAGCAGACAACATCACGCCACGTCTGTTGTACGTAGGGCAAAAAAACATAGATGAAAAGTTGTAATGTATGGTTTGGAATTATCTTTTGAGTCTATTGATTTTGCAAGAGTTGAATCCCAAATGCTGTAGGGTGTGAGGATTCTGGCGTCACTGTTTACGCCTTATCTGTCAGATATCAGCAGGGGGAAAACTTAGCCAGAGTGGGCCATTAACAACGTAGGAGTTTCTACTGCTTATAAGGTGTCTGAACTTCTCCAACTAAGACTTTCTCAGAAACGTATAGGATCTGATTCGTTCCACGATATTGGCTGATGACATCATTTGGTATTCCGTCCCATATGGTGACCCCATGAAACGCTCAAGAGACTTGAGTCCTTGTCTGTAATCTGGTCCCCAAATGCCTGATCGATGGACGTGAGTCGGTCGATGGATGGAGGGACACGAGGAGCTTGATGCGCTTGAGAACGCTTCCTTATTTTTATGGTACTATTTAGAGGAAACTGATACTTCTTACAAGACGTGTGTGGCTGAACGTTGACGTCTCCCTCAGCGGTGACTTATGGTCAACATCTGCTCTCAGGCGTGAGAACGAAGACGGTACATCTCCGTCAGCTTCAGCCGGACAATGTTCTTGTGGTCCGCGGGAAGACCAGCGTCGCCGACTCTCCCAAGTGGTGACTTTGAGAGACTTCCTCCAGCTGCCAGCACTCTTCTCTTGATCCACAACCCTCCGGTGGACGAGAGCGACGCCATCCGCGTATAGTAGACACACGAAGTACCAGAGGCCGCTCCCCTTCCATGCCATAGATGATGGAATCCATGTGGGAATTAAACATGAGCGCGCATGTGTATGACACCACAGCTGCAGCTCGTCAGTTGGAGCACACGCCGATACCCAATAGGATGTTAATGTATTATGTCCAACACTTGCGCTCCGTGTTGCTTGACTGTTGAGCTGTGTTGGTCCTGCAGTCAGATGAGGAACTCAACAGTTGGCTCAGCATCAGCTTGTCCCAAGTTACCAATCAAGGCTGGATCTATACAGACTTGCGCCGTGAATAATGCAGCCATGTATCGGGGCAGTGCAACTTGATGCATAAATTACTGCAGTCTCCCCATTCATCTGGCTTTGGTAAAGCGTAACAAAGTTTAGGCACAGATTTGCCTCATAAACCAAGGTGCAGCTCTCAGCCCCGACACATGTTGTGCCAGCCACCTGTCGTCCTCATGATCACTGTGTGGAGGGGACGAGTGTTTGGGCACCTTATATGGAGTAGAACTGTCTCAGCAATTTCGGGGGGAGGTGGGAGACTGGTCCAGCACCTTTTGTGAGACAGGGGGACTATCTCAGCACCTCGTGTGCTAGACTGTCCAGGCACGTTTTGTGATTAATATTTGGGGTCTATTTGTGTATTACGGGGAGGGAGTGGCACACTCGTGTTGCCCCGTCTCTTAGCCTTGTATATATGTACCATGTCATTACTCCTTTGTGTGTATACATACACACACCGGCCTGAGCCAGGTACCCATTCATCTATCAGTCCAGGCGAGGAGAATGAATACCTGGACCGGGTGTAGGCCAACTACTCCGCCCAGGATTCGAACCCATGTGGTCCCGACCCCGAGAGGTTCCAGGGTGATTTATGGTCGGTAACGCTATCCAGTAGTCCATGGCAGCTGTACTAGCATCTCGTAATCTTCCTTTTGTAACTTCTTATTTTTCCTGTGTGGGGGAGAGTTTTACACATGCAGGGCCCCGTCTGTGTGTGTTGTCTCCATTAATCACGTTCTCATTCATTCTATTCCATTCCTTGCCCATTTTTGTACGATGCAAGTCCTTCTTTGCGTCCCTTTTAACAAGTTTCTTGCTGTATGTCAAATGTCCTCTGGTTGATGTGTCCCTACATTTTTCGAAGAATTGTTTACTTTCTGTGTCATCACTCTGGCTGAAAGAGATTTAAAAGGTTATGGTCAGGTCACCCCGTACTCTTCTCTCTACCTTGGTGGGCAAATTTGAGGCCTTTAGCTTATCCCTGTTACTCAGCAAAGGTACTGTCTCTGTTGCCTTCCTCAGGATCTTGTCTATATACTCGCTGTACTTCTGTGGTGAGCAAACTTAAGCAGCATATTAGTCTAGTCTTGGCCTCACGTGGCATGTGAACAGCTTACTGGGCATTTCCTTATCCAGCTGTCTGAACACTGATCTATGTGGTTATTGCCAGCTGACGGTTATTCTCCTTTGTTATTCCCTTAATGTGCGACTCTGGCCATCATGTCGACCCCCCCAGGTCCCTCTCATACACAGATTCCTGCAGCTTGTGTGGTGGACTGTCTCAGCACCCGTGTGGGAGGGGACTGTCCCAATACCTAGTGAGGGAGGGGACTGTCCCAATACCTAGTGAGGGAGGGGACTGTCCCAATACCTAGTGAGGGAGGGGACTGTCCCAATACCTAGTGAGGGAGGGGACTGTCCCAATACCTAGTGAGGGAGGGGACTGTTCCAGTACCTAGTGAGGGAGGGGACTGTCCCAATACCTAGTGAGGGAGGGGAGTGTCCCAATACCTAGTGAGGGAGGGGACTGTCCCAATACCTAGTGAGGGAGGGGACTGTCCCAATACCTAGTGAGGGAGGGGACTGTCCCAATACCTAGTGAGGGAGGGGAGTGTCCCAATACCTAGTGAGGGAGGGGACTGTCCCAATACCTAGTGAGGAAGGGGACTGTTCCAGTACCTAGTGAGGAAGGGGACTATCCCGGCATCTTGTGTGGGAGGGGACTGTCCCAGCGCCTTGTGTGTGGGGGACGCTCATGATGGCTGGCTTTCCCAGCACCACACACTGGGTGATCCAGCCTCTCAGACTCGCCTTGTGGTTGTCTGTTCCAGTCGCTCAGAATGATTCCCTCTGTAATGTTCACGTGAACTGACTGGGTCGTTCCTGTCTCCACTCCTTAAATTGACTGTTTCCAGTGGATGATTGACCCAGCCTCTGAGACTGACTGTACAGTGGAGCATCCGGGCTCTTGACATTGACAGTTTAATTGATTGTATATATATCTCTCTCTCTCTCTCTCATTTCTCGAAGCTGAATGTCTGTGTAATTGAGTTTCCAAGCCCCTCAATACTGTCTGTTTATGTGGTTAAGGGTCAGATCCGTTCTTAATGGCTGTTTGGTGAACTTACCCTTCCTTTCCTACCAGCGATTTACATGGTCGACCTTACCAGACCTTCATACTCAACTTTTGTACATTTGAGTGTTTCATCCCAATCCAGTCCTGTTGGTTGATCCAGTTCTACACACTAATTGTGTATGGTTGACTTGTCTCGAACCTTGATACTAATTGTGGCTCACTGTCCCAGCCCCACATACTTACTGTGGCTCACTGTCCCAGCCCTTCATAATAACTGTGGCTCACTGTCCCAGCCCCACATACTTACTGTGGCTCACTGTCCCAGCCCTTCATAATAACTGTGGCTCACTGTCCCAGCCCCACATACTTACTGTGGCTCACTGTCCCAGCCTCTCATACTAATTGTGGCTCACCGTCCCAGTCTCTTCATAACTGTGGCTCACTGTCCCAGCCCCTCATACTTACTGTAGTGCTCTGTCGCAGCCCCTCATACTAAGTGTGGCTCACCGTCCCAGCCGTTTCGACTGAGTGATCATATGTTAGAATCTCTTGCTTGCCCTGTGGCATGTCACGAAGGTATGAGAGGGGCGTGTCGTGGCATGACACTACGCGCAGCAGGCCCGCTCTGGTCTCGGGCCCCCAGACCCCCACTGTGAGCCGCTACCGTCTGTGGTCAGCCCCGTCCAGTCGGATGTCGTCAGCAGCCCCCAACCGGTCCCTCTCACCACACCACAAACACTGCCTCAGAATGAAGGAAAGGCGGGAGGGTAGTCGGTGATGAGTGTCGGTGTATTTTTACTCATCGTGATGAGTCGTATTTCATCAGCCGGGCGGTGGCGTAGCCTCAGCCCAGCCCACCAGCTGTGGTGCATCTCTGTCAAAAGGAAATCATCAGTCGATATCCGATGGAATCCCGTCTGCTCGGTGGCATCATTTCGTGATTCACGGAGTCTGCTTCTGAGGTCACTGGAATAGAGCGGTGATCCGCCCCGTCCAGAATACGTGTTGGAAATTTTATTGTTTGATATCCTCCAAAATTCCCCCGGGGCAATTTGGAGAATAAATATCGTTGGTAAATCTTGGAGGTGAGCTGAGTTAAAGTTTGGCAACATTTCACGGGCATATGTTTAACATGTAATTATTAAATTCCCAGTGGCGGCCGGGAACACAACCTCCCTCCTTCTGCCTCCTGCTCTCTCTCTCTCTCGCTCTCTCTCTCTCTCTCTCTCTCTCTCTCTCTCTCTCTCTCTCTCTCTCTCTCTCTCTTTGCTCCATCTTCTTATCCTCCTCATCTCCCTCTGCCGCCTTCTTGTCTGACTCTCCGATCCCTCCGCTGCCTCCTCCCCTGACCCTCCACCCACTTTGCAGCCTCCTCATCTGACCCTCACCTCCCTCTCCCGCCTCCTCATCTGACTCCCCACTCCCTCTCCGGCCTCCACATCTGACTCCCCACTCCCTCTCCCGCCTCCTCATCTGACCCTCCACTATACCGCCTCCTAGTGTGACCCTCAACTCCCTCTACTGCCACCTAGTGTGACCCTCAACTCCCTCTACTGCCACCTAGTGTGACCCTCAACTTCCTCTACCGCCTCCTCATGTGACCCTCAACTTCCTCTACCGCCTCCTCATCTGCCTCCCATTCTCCCTTAACCCTCATCTCAGGTTCACCCATTTCCGCCCCCACGTCCTCACGCTCCCTCTCACCAACACTTCATCTCCAGATCGGATCATTTGTTCCCAGCAAAGTGAAAGACAAACCAAAGTTGGAGGACTAGGCCAGCCCGGAGATAACTCTTCGCTCCCTCTTTATTTTTCCCCCCTCCTTCTCTCTATTTGCACACGTCGCCAGATCGATTTGCGATATCCACCCGGCCTCCTCACACACACACACACACACACACACACACACACACACTGCATCTCAGATCTGCGGCAACTGACATGCGGGAAGATGGACTGAGTCTGGGCCCAGCTCGACAACACACACACAGTATAGGCAGCCAGGACACGAGGGTGGCGTCGCGAATGACCTCATTATGTAGCCGGGAGGGTCTTCACGACCAGGGTGTGACAGTCTGGTTACCGTGCGTGTAGTGATGGTGGTTGGGGTTGGGGGAGGAGGAGGTTGATGGCCGACTGCGGTGGAGACAGCGTTGCCGAGGAGAGTGTGTACAGCACTGCTGATGATGACCGACACAATATTGTCAGTACGGTCAGAAGCAACACTGTGGCACAGCTGAAAGGGGTCAGAAGAAGTCTGGTTAAGGAGTACAGAGACAATGCTGCTGAGGATAGCCTCCGCCCCGGGGAAGTACTGCCCTCCTGACTTAGTGAGTGTTGAAGTGATGGCCGGAACCACCTTACATCTTCCGTGTCAGTAGGTTGTAGACACCAACCACAGTTATCCTCCAGTCACCTGACATCTTACTCCTCAGCAGCTGTGACGTGTTACTCTCCTTACCATGTTTTGGATGCGTCATACATTGGTGTGGTCTGGTTCTAAGTACAACACAAAAGATTCACATTTGATGGCCAACCACATGAAGTCGGTCTGCCCTGAAAGGCTCATTCTTTCACTTGTTATTGAATATGTTTACACTCCCGAATCTGTACCTGGATTTGTACGGTGCTCATAATTATACGTGTTATGTGCTTGCTTGTAAGGGTCCTAAGGACCACCGTCTGTCATGTGGTACTTGTGAGGGCCCTAAGGCCCACTGCCTGTGGTGCGGCAGCCTTGTCCCTCCCTCCACTACCGCCACGTCCAGGGAGGCCGCCGCCCGTCACCAGCTGTCCACACAGCTGAGTCGCCTCACGTGCTGCAACAGGACCTCGTCAGCTGCGGGAGATTATGTAAGATACTGTTCGTCTGCGTCTGTGGGTGTGTCACGGGCACACTAATCACAATGCAGGAGCGGCCGTGTCATGTCATGCAGCAGGTGGTCGCCTCGTTGTTGAGTTTACCTGAGTTTACATGAGAAAGACAGACAACAGGAGGCCTGATTGGCCCACGACTAGGTTGTCTGGTAAGAGAAAAAAAATATTTTAACGACAAGAAAATGTAATTCCGCTCAGCAGTTTTTTTAAGCGATCACCGACTCTCTGCTGCTGCACATAGGCTTCTAGTGTCCCCGTTACAGCTGTCGTTTATACGAGTTTTTTTTTCTGACGTTTTTCTCAAAGTATATTTGAGTTTATAAGATATTGGTCTAAAGGACTTGTGAAGGTATTTATAGTCTTCATTCACCACGTCTGCCGGGAACTTGTTCCAGTGCTCAACACACCTATAGGAAAAGCTTTTACCCACGTCTCCACTACATCTTTCAGTTCTGAGTTTTATTCCATTTGTCTTGTATTTCGAAAATATGTTCGTGTTTTACTCACTATCGAGCTTGTTTAAAATTTTGAGCCCTTGGATGAATTCACCGCGAAGACGACGTTTCTTTAGGGGAGAAGAGATCCAGTCGTTTAAACCTCTCTTCCTATGCCGGATTTCTAAGGGATGGGATCAGTCTTGTTGCGCGTCTTTGTACTTGCTCTAATTTTTCCTCGTCTTTTTTTTTATAGTTTGGGGACCAAAACTGGGCTGCATATTGAAGGTTTGGTCTTAATAGAGTATTATAAAGTGTGAGAATTGGTTCTCATGTCTTGTAATCTATGTTCCTGGCTATGAAATCTAATATTTGGTTGCAATTTTGCTTGCTGCTTCACACTGTTTAGTGTATTTCAGATCGTTGCTGATGACAACTCCAAGTTCCTTTTCCTCCTTTACTTTAGTTAGAGAATTTCTGAATAGTCTAGTAGTCGTAACGAATATTCTTAGTCTCCAAACTGCATAACTTTACACTTTCACATCAAACTTCATTTACCATCTCTCTAACCACTCTGCTAGCCAGGCTGGCGTGTTGAACAACCAGAGTCAGTCATACGTGTGGTTTATCGCATGTAGGTTGATGTAAATTCCTGTCCTTCAAGTTGGTAGACCAGAGGTATAGATATCAGAATAGATAAACCGTTATGACCACAGATACAGATGTATAGATATCAGTATCTTTTTCCGTCCATAATCGTGCATGTCCCACACTCATGGTCTGGTGACACATGCAAGAGATGAGACATATACCTAACCTGCAGCGGTACATATGTATGACCTGCAGCAGTACTTATGCCTGGCCTGCAGCAGTACATGTACCTGGCCTGCAGCGGTACATATCCCTGTCCTACAGCGGCACATGCGTATGACCTGCAGCGGTACTTATGCCTGGCCTGTAGCAGTACATGTACCTGGCCTCCAGCGGTACATATACCTGACCTACAGCGGTACATTTACCTGGCCTCCAGCGGCACCCTGTTTGATGTGCAGCGGTGCGCCTAAGAGTGTAGCGTGAAGCCTTATGTATAAGCTGGACAGCTGGATGGTAGGCCATCATGCAGGTGTGCGATGATTGCCGTGCGACGGTACGATCATGTACCGTTTAGTGGGACGGTCCTACACACTCCTAGCTCTACCTGCAGACGGTGATTTACCTCAGAGCTGCCGTGTTAGGTCGTGTCCTTTGCACCCGGGGTGACCTGATCTTGGCTGAGACCTTGTTGATGTTCCAGGTGGCGGGTTCGGGCAGCGTGATGACCTCGTCTGAGGCAGGACGGACGGGAGCCGCCTCTGTCACCTCCAGTGTCCTCAGGTGGGAGGAGGTGACGTGAGACTGAGGGTTCGGATCCCGCTAGACTCTGTGAGGTACTGCGGTAGTAGTACTTCAGTCGGCTTGCGACTGTAGGGGTTCACTGGTGCTACAGCAGCCGTATTCTGGTGCTACAGTAAGCATACAGCGTTACTACAGTAACCATAAAGTGGCGCTACAGTAACCATACAGTGGTGCTACAGTAACCATACAGTGGTGCTACAGTAACCATACAGTGGTGCTACAGTAACCATACAGTGGTGCTACAGTAACCATACAGTGGTGCTACAGTAACCATAAAGTGGTGCTACAGTAACCATAAAGTGGTGCTACAGTAACCATAAAGTGGTGCTACAGTAACCACACAGTGGTCCTCCAGTAACCACAGTGTTACTACAGTAATCACACAGTGGTGCTACAGTAACCATAGAGTGTTACTACAGTGACCACACAGTGGTCCTCCGGTAACCATAGTGTTACTACAGTAATCACACAGTGGTGCTACAGTAACCATAGAGTGTTACTACAGTGACCACACAGTGGTCCTCCGGTAACCATAGTGTTACTACAGTAATCACACAGTGGTGCTACAGTAACCATACAGTGGTGCTACAGTAACCATACAGTAGTGCTACAGCAACCATACAGTGGTGCTACAGTAACCATACAGTGGTGCTACAGTAACCATACAGTGGTGCTACAGTAACCATACAGTGGTGCTACAGTCACCGTGTAGTGGTGCCACCGTTGGAGGCGTCGGGCACTGCCTGAGACGGAGGCGCCACTAACCAGGTTCTTTATGGCTGGCGCCACTAATTAGAGCGGCAGTCTGTACACCAACATGACGGTAACATTCAGTGGCCCACCTTAAAGTTTCCTACAATGGCCTATTAAGAACAGTTTTCTTTTATTTTCCTCAGCTTACGGGCCATTACGCTTCGTGCCCGGCCATGTTACCTACAGCTGCAACTTTACTGCTTTATTTGGAGCACATGAGACCCGCATCAGGAGGATGGACCGCCCGGGGACGACCTGGCGTGTTCACCTTCCTCCTCCTCCTCCACTCACGTACTCATCACACACACCTGAGTGAGGCTGCGACACACATAAGGTATATGCTCACTGGCCTGCGCCTCTCTTCCTGACCAGCTAATACTACACTCACCACCACACACCTGAATCAGGTTATGACACACTTACGAGACTCTATCGCCCACTGATCCACCTGTGGCATACTTGAGTAGGCTTTGACGTACCCACTCGGCGTTACTGGTGCTGTGTCGACACGCTGGACAGCCCGTCAGTGTGGAGAGACAAGTGCCTCAGGATGTACTTACAACTGTGGTTGTAATGTCCTGTTGTGCTCTCAGATAATGCATGTACAGTCTACTCTTATCCAGGTTCTAACGCACTCACTTGATGGCATTACTTGATGGTTGCACGCGTGACGGAATTGAGTATACTCTTACACGCTGATCAGACGACGTTGCGTACACTCCTGACGTAGTAGGGTGAGGCCCCGAGTGTCCTGGTGCCGCCCTCCGGCCGAGCAGGAGGGTAGGTTGTCTGGGAGCAGGTGAGGGAGACGTCATGGGTGATGGCGGCAGGTGTACCGGGGGGGACCGCCGTCTAAAGTATGATGTTATTGTTATGTGGAGCTTTATAGCCCCACCTGGCCGCCCTAAAACTCGGCCGGAGCAGCAGCGTCGCCGCTAACGGGCCCGAGTGATGGCGGTGTTTAGGCTAGACGTGACCTAAAGCTGCCACGTTCTTGTGTCGGGTCAAGATGGGTCACCGCGGCCTCCGCTGTCGTGGTCACATTTTTTCCCCCCGTGATTATCCTCATAAAGACCATGGCTGAAGGTGCAGGAGAGCTTCTCCCAGCCGGGAGGTTTGTTGACTCGACGGCCGCGAGTCTTGGGCCGCCTTACTTAGATGTTAGGTTGGGCAGCAGGTCTTGATGATGTGACTGAGCCAGTGTCCTCATATTCAAGCAGCGGTGTTGAAGAACTGTTCCTCTGGTGTCCTAGAGAGTGTGGATAAATGATGCGAAAGGTCTGTTTATGGATTTGCTAAGAAGGACGAGGTCTGTGTGGCGAGGATAGAAGGTGGTTTAGGGAAACCTTATCAGCGACCGCTGTCTCTCAGGAGACCTCCTGCATCCTCGGATGTGCATCATCAACATGTCACTGTGGACTGGGCTGTTGGGAGCAGCAACAGAGGCGGTGGGATCTCTTGTCAGCCACGTATGAACAGCAGCACAGACACCAGGAGAGACACCAGCTAGAGACAGTATTGTTACCAGCTGCAACAGCAGTAAGAGTGCTGTAAACAGTAGCCGTAGTGGCAGGAGCATTGACAGCAACAGCAGGAGCAGCTTCAACAGTAGGTGCATAGCGTTCCCTCACCTTTGTACCACCATCAACACCTCCAACACAACACCAACACCATCGGCTTCACCACCAGCGCTCTCAGCCACCACCATCGACAGCAGCAACACATTCGCGAACTACAACACCACTAACATGACTAATGACAACATCACCACCACCTACATCATTACCACCTGCATCATTACCACCTGCATCTTTACCACCTGCATCATTACCAGCAGCAGCAACAACAACAGTAGCATTACGGGCCACTAAACACCAGCAGCAGCAGCCATGACCATCATCATCAAGAGCAGCGGTAAGAAGCCGGGCAGGATGCAGGCAGGAGGTGATGTGGTGAGATGATCCATGTGAGAGTGGCCGACCCCTGCTGCTGTGCCTGAGTGCAGACCCGTGTCCTCTCTAGCTTACTTCTGCCGCCACCCTCTTTGCTGACATCCGCCTTGCCTGCTGACACCCGTCCGCCTTACACCCGCACTCCTTGCTGACACCCACCCTGCAGGCTGACACCCGCCCTCCCTACCAACGCCTTGCACTCCTTGCTGAGACACGTCCTCCCTGCTGGCACCCACCCACCCTCCCTGGCAAGACCCGCACTCCATGCTGACTCCCGCCCTTACTTCTGACGCCTTCGTTCCCTGTTGACATCTACACTCCGTTTCCTCCCTGCCCAAGGCTCCGATCGCGGACAAAAGCCCTCGTCGAGGCCAGGCCTTACACGAGATATACAGAAAAGGGATAAGGAAGCAGGGAAGAAGGAAGGAAGCAGGGAAGAAGGAAGGAAGGAAGGAAGCAGGGAAGAAGGAAGGAAGGAAGGAAGCAGGGGAGAAGGAAGGAATGAAAGAAGAGGAAGGGGAATCTTGGAGCCTATGACGAGGTTGAAGGCCTACCTGACGCTTGTAGGCTGGTCGTAAGGGAGACATGAGAAGGTAAAAAGCTCCATATCTGTGTGGTGCAGGGAAGACAACAGACATGACAACGGACCCTCCTGGAGTTGCCAACGGCCACGCAGTGATCACGTGACGCATCAGCGGCTTGCCTGCCGTTGCTTAGCCTTAAGTAAAGGCGGGGGGCACACAAGCAGCCAGCTCACGGATGAAGAAAGCGAAGCAATACGTATAGATGAAGGTAAGAGAAGCGACAGTCCCACGGAGGGAGAATGGGTCAATTTAAGACTCGATTCCATTTCGTAAAACTCAGAATCGCCTCAGGTACGAAAGCAGTACTTCATCCAAGGACAAATCAGACCTTTTTGTACTCTGAGCCACTTTTTTTTGAAGATAAGAATCTCTAGCACCTCTCTCTCTCTCTCTCTCTCTCTCTCTCTCTCTCTCTCTCTCTCTCTCTCTCTCTCTCTCTCTCTCGTACACGCAGGCTCAGCCGTTTGTGTGATGAGGAATATCCCAGATAGTTTAGGTGTTACGATGACACTAAGAATGTTCATTGTCTTGAGTGGTGGAATTATAAAGTCATCAAGGGAGGCGGGAAAGTTGTGAGGGGATTGTGGAAAAATAGAGGAAATTGGTTTTAGATGTGTTAGGCTCGAGTGGGGAAAATACTCTCCAGGTCTCGGTTGAACGAAGGCGTTTGTGACGAGAGAATTGCTGACACCCAAGCCTGGCTTCTGACACCTTCGTTCCTGCTGACACCCAAGCCTGGCTTCTGACACCTTCGTTCCTGCTGACACCCAAGCCTGGCTTCTGACACCTTCGTTCCTGCTGACACCCAAGCCTGGCTTTTGAGACCTTCATTCCTACTGACACCAAAGCTTGGCTTCTGACACTTTCATTCCTACTGACACCAAAGCTTGGCTTCTGACACCTTCATTCCTGCTGACACCTAGCATTGCTTCTGATACCTTCATTCCTACTGACTTCCAGCTTGGCTCCTGACACCTTCATTCCTGCTCACTCCCATCTTGGCTTCTGGCACCTTCATTCCTGCTGACACTTCATTCCTTCCCTGCTGACAACTGCTCGTCCTTCTGACAGTCGCACTACCTACTGACATCCTTCCTCCTGCTCACTACTGACATATCTGCTGACTCTCCCTGCCCTTCCTCCCTCCTAGCACCTGTCCTCCTTGCTGACACCCGCCTTCCCTGCTGACACCCACACTCTTTGCTAACACCAGCGTTAGGTGCTGACACCTACTTTTTTCTGCTGACGCTTGTCACCTGTCACCACTCTTCCTGTCTTGCTGACACCCCTTTTCTGATGCCCTCCTATGCCACGGTGACACACGTTCTTTCCTCATACTACACAGCTTCCCTGCTGACACCCTCCCTCCCTCCTGACTCTCAGTCCTCTTATTTGCACCTCTTGTCTTTGCTGACTTGCTTCATGTCGTGTGACACCTGCACTCATGCTGACCCTCCCACCTGCTGACCCTTCCACCTGCTGACACTTCCACATGCTGACCCTTCCACCTGCTGACACTGTTAATGTCACCTCCTTAAATATTCATCCCACACCCGACTGACACTGCTTGCTGATGCGCCCCCTTCCATGCTGACGCGCGCCTTCCCCTGCTGCCTGTAACTCTTCCTTTCTCAAGCCCTTAATGCTGACACCGGCCAGCTGACATCATCTGACATAACCCCCTCCCAGCCGATGCCCGGCTCATGGCAACCCTCCCTCCGTTCCTGCTGACACTGACCGTTCCTGACACCTGACGGGTCATCCTCACGTCCCGCCTCCGGGTGGAAACGTACACACGGGAAGCACACTGACCTGACCTTGATCACAGATGACCTCTGACCTCCACCCCCACACTACCACCCTCCGCTGTGATGACCTGACCTCTATCTGTCCATCCACCCATCTATTTATCTATGTCTGTCTACCTATCTCTATATATTTGTCTATCTATCTGTCTATCTACCTATCTATCTGTCTATCTCTCTATCTATCTTTCTATCTATCTATATATATATATATATATATATATATATATATATATATATATATATATATATATATATATATATATATATATATATGATAATTACCCCAGGTGGTCTAATTTCTCTGAAAGAGTCCTGGTCTTGACCCACTCAAGAAAAAATTTAATTTTCAAAGACTTTCAACCATTTTCATTCCCTACCATCGCATTTTTAAGTATCGTTCTCTTATAAAAGCGACGCTCGGTGGTGGATGTTGGATCCTTCATTTCCTCCGGGAGAAGACCAAGTCTTAAATCTAGCTGTTTTTCCCCATGCTGGACAGCTATAGTGAGGCACTGAAATAGAAAACTAGGTATCAAGATCAATAGATAGTGGGAGGCATTCATCATTCATTTGGTCCTCTGTCTCTTTGAAAAAAAATGAATGAAGAGAATGGTATTGTGGTTTCGTCTATATTTTGAACTCTCTTCTTCTCACTGATCTCTGTAGCCTCCAGTTCTGGCTTAACGTCCTAAGATTTTGTCCAAAGAAGCATCATCTTTTATGGCAGCGCATGTGTGGACCCACACCAGCTGCCTGACCTTTCCTTCCGAACTTATGAATCTACACCCGTAGGCCGCCCGCCAAGTGCCATCACTCCTGCAGATGTAAAAGTCCTCCTCCATCTGAACACTGAGCAGGAGCAAGTCTTCCTGAAATGATGATCAGTAATGTCTCGCCTCCCGCCGGAGTGCTTGTCCAGCTGACCTCGCACTACCCAGAACATGGTAGCCACACAGCGCAGCCGCTGCTCTGGTATTCACGGTAGACACGGGCAGGGAGGTTGTAGGGGGGCACGTGAGGAACATGACGTGTGTAGGCAGAGTTTCTCGCGTAGGTCGCCTGCAGTGTGCAGTTAGGCGTTCCTCTGGCAGGTTGGGCCTGGTCTAGTGTGGCTGCGGCTGGGCTCCTCACGTTAGCCTCGCCTACATTGTTTGCGGGTGCGCGGATGACTGGATGTGGATGAGTTATGCGCACCGGTGTGTTGTAGGCGCTGGTCCGAGAGAGGAGGATGAGATTAGCATCGCTCGCGAGACACCAAAGGGCTTCCGGCATGATTTCAGGTCGCGGTTGTGGACGACATGAAAGCTGGCATGGCGATCAGTGTGGACCCCCAGCGCCGCCTAGTCTCACATGGAGGACTGTCTGTTGCCGCTGGAAAACTACATTTTTGTGTGCGTGTGAAGACTTAATTTCTGTTTTTCCTCGTACAGTTTCGGCTCACCACTGGGCTCTAGACTGGCAACAGTTGAGAAGGTCCGTGATGACCCGAAAAAGTATTAGAACTTAAACGTTGTCCACAAGAGATGCGGCTTTTACTGTATATCTTTATCTAGCTATCTATCTACCTATCTGTCTAACTATATATATATATATATATATATATATATATATATATATATATATATATATATATATATATATATATTTATTGCATGTTGTTTCCCCTGTTAGCGAGGTAGCGCAGGTACTGATGAAGAATGGCCACATCCACTCACATCCATTCTCCAGCAGTCATGTGCAGTGCACTGAAAGCACAGCTTCCTATCCACAACCAGCCCATACTGACCTTTCCGTGGTTTCCTCCGGCCACTCTTCATATTCCGTGGTTCAGTCCACTGACAGCACGTCGCCCCATGTGTACCACGTCGCTCTGAGCGAGAGAGAGAGAGAGAGAGAGAGAGAGAGAGAGAGAGAGAGAGAGAGAGAGAGAGAGAGAGTTAAGGGTGTTGCCGGACTCAGCCTGTTTGAGGTTGCACCGCAAGTGGAAAGTCACCTTTAGTGAGGTTGTCTCGTCGTCACTTGACAAAAGCGAGTACAGTCTCGTCAAAGAACTTCATGCTTCAAAGGAGTCCACCTGTCCCTGCCACTTGAGTGTAGAGCAGCCTCAGGGTACAGGAGCTCCTGGAAAAAAAAAAATATCTTAGGGTAGCACCAGAACCCTTTCAGAAAGAGGTCTTGAGGTAATTATGAATAAATAGAGAGAGAGAGAGAGAGAGAGAGAGAGAGAGAGGCTCCTTGCATACCACTTCACGTTATCTTTTTCATATAAGAAACAGTGATACTTTAGCCCATGAAAGATCCATTTGAAAGTAAAGTCATTAACATAATACATCGTCGACAGGGTCCGTGTGCCAGAGAGAGAGAGAGAGAGAGAGAGAGAGAGAGCTTACAGGGATCGTAATTTTCTATCATGCTAATATTCCACGGGTCATTTAGCGTCTCTCATTAGCATCGGGTCCTCACTGATGATTAGTCTTGTTTCATTTTTTTCGTTCCTTCAAGTGTGAGGTGCCGCTCCAGACCTGGCCGAGCCCTCGTGTGTGTGTGTGTGTGTGTGTGTCATTCCTAGGCCTCAGCCAAGGGGACATTGTGGTTGTCGGAGCACATCTTTCGTTTGTCACCATGGCCGTGGTGGTGTCAGAATGGCCGTGGTGGTGTCAGAAGGACCGTGGTGGTGTCAGAGGAAAGAGTGTCTGAGCCACAAGAGCGGTAAGTGTGAGACCAGCAGGAGGGGTTCGACCGTGTGTGCCCAGCGGAGGGTCAGATCAATGTGTCAGAGGTGTTCGTTTGAAATGTGCGGAGGCTCAAGAGTGTCAGACCATAGTGTCAGACGATCGTCTGGAATACTGTCGAGTCAGATAAGTGTCAGATCAAAGTGTCGGACGATCTCTTGAAATGTTAGGGGGGCCTTATAACGGTGTCAGATCACAGTGGCAAAGATGGTGTCAGTTTGCAGTGCCAGTAAATCAGATACATGTGTCAGGTGGAAGAACGGGACAGAAGTGTCAGATCAGGGTGTCAGAGACCTGTGTCAGGTGGACGAACGGGACAGAAGTGTCAGATCTGAGTGTCTGAAGACAGTCAAGTCAGGCGAGGGGGGAAGATGATGATGTAGTGTCATAAGGTACTTCCTGCAGATGATTGTGTCACATGATTATTTAGGTGTCGTAATGCCTGTGAAAAAAATGTCATGTTTCAAATCTTTGTGATCAAGAAGAGCGTCGTCATACGGTGCCAGATGTCGAGGTGAGGTTGAGGTAGGGTACAAGGAAGTGGCAAGGGGTTGGAAACAGAGGGTGTAGAAGGTATTAGTGAGAGAGAGAGAGAGAGAGAGAGAGAGAGAGAGAGAGAGAGAGAGAGAGAGAGAGAGAGTATGGGTATTTGCCAGAGTGAGAGGGGGAGTGTGGGAGGGGTGCCAGGGTGAGAGGGATGGAGAGGGGAAGTGCCTGGGTAAGTGTGGGAGGTGCCAGGTGTAGGAGGGAGAATTTGGAAAGCTCCAAGTGGAAGGGAATGGGTGAGAGGGAGAACTTAAAGTGTTCCATGGTGAGAGGGAAGAGTGAGGGAGGTGACAGGGTGAGAAGTATGTATTACCCACGATGACGTAAGCCGAGATAGTCATCTAACGCGTAGCGCTTACCGCACATCTTGTTTGATGTGAATAAGCCATCTCAGCTGCCAGCCAACTTTATGTAGATATCTATTGCTTCATCTGGGACTGATTTCAACCACACTTCAAGTATTCTTTTAAATGTTTCTGTGGTTGTTCCATACACGTTTCTCAGTTCTCCCGGGAGTACATTGTTGCCAGGCTGGGCTTCTTGACCTCATGATTGGGCTCATTTATATTTTTTTGTCTGCTGTTTTCTGTATTAGATTCTTGGTATTCTTATAGATGCTATAACCCTCTATCATCCTTGGTGAGTGGCTCCAAGGTTCAATACATTTTCTTTCATACATTAGCCTTGTAGTCATGCGCAGTGACGTCATGATAAATCTTGCTCCTCTTGTCTCTCTCGGCCGTACACAGGTCCAGTTCTTGCAGCCTTTCGTGGCAGTTCATGTGCTCCCGTTGACCCTGCGCGTCGTAAAGCGCTTCTCTCTGATTGATTCATTTCTATTTTCGTTGTGGTCCGCACGACACAGCAGGGTTCAGTATTGCTTCTTATCAATACATGGAACATTATCATCAACAGTTTCTTTTTGTCTCTTGTGAATGTTCTCCGAATCATGGCACTCATTACTTGGCTTGATAGTGTTGTCTTAACATCTCTGAATTCAAGTTTCTCATGATAACCCAGTTTTCTACATTTTTCTCCCTTCTTATCACTCACTCTGTTGGTTCTGTATAAAGTGTCACTGTCGTATTCTTCCTTGTTACATAAACATATTTGCTCAGGCGTATCTCCGGTAACTCCCATCAGGCTCATTTCTGCCCATTTTGAATTTTGTGTCTCAAGTGTTTTTGCATCTCCACATGATCACCTTCTGACTGGATGTTGGATAGGTAAAACAGGTTACCTGATGGTCCATGACCAGGTTGTTACATGATAATGAGATGATAGATAAATGAAAATTAATGTAGTGGCAGAAACAGGATTGCATAACGAAGACCAAGCTTCACCAACCCACCTGTCCCTCTGGCTCAACTGCCGGAAGGAAAAAGATGCGAAAAAGAATTACTATGCAATATAGTGGTAAGATAAGATACCGCCACGAAAATTTGACAGGAATGTGTGGACTGGAAAAAGTTTCCTATCAGTTTGATGACATCTGCTCTGAGGCTGGATTGTGGAAGAACAAAGAATAATTAATGATAATAAGGTGTCCTTACTGATAAGAGATGTTAGTGAGGCATCTGTCCAGTCCTTGTGTTAGAAGTGTTTATAGTATTTACATTGGTGACAGTTTTTTTCATATCTTCATGCCATTCTTCATGGCCACTGAATCTTTATCTAAGGAGAAATTTTCTGCGCTCTGTAGAGAGGATGATTTTATGTCGTTGAGTTTTTCCTCATAAAGTTTAGTTCTGAGTGATGGCATTGGTTTGGTGGGTCTTCTTTGAATTCGCTCACGTTCCGCTTCATTCCTGACCACGTTTGGTGACCAGACCTGAACGGTTCACTCTAAGTGACGTCTGACTAGAGCGTTATAATGTACGAGTGACGTGTTGTGTCCTGTGGTTAACAGTCTACATTTCTCTCGACGAAATTTAAAATCCTGTTGACTTTATTGTCCTCCGGTCAGCATTGGTAGCCATATTTGAGGGCACTACTGATAATCGCTCCGAGGTTTTTTTTACTTTTCTTTTCGAAGGTCACCAAGCATTTTGTACTCATGAATCATGTTTTTGGCACCGAGAGGCATAACTTCGCATTCATCTACGTTGAAATCCATCTCTGCCTTGTCCCTCTCCTTTGTACCGGTTTGTGTAAATCCCTCAGTGTTGAGGCAGTCTTCGTTTGAGGTGGATTTGTTTCTCAATTTTGTACCGTCGGCAAATTTTGAGATCCTGCAGGTGGGTCTTGTCTCCAGGTCGCTGATGTGCATCCTCCAGGCAGGGCATTCCCATCACTCTCACCAGGCTAGGCTTCACCACCACCAGGCTAGGCTTCACCACCACCAGGCTAGGCTTCACCACCACCTCCAAGCTAGGCTTCACCACCACCAGGCTAGGCTTCCCCCACCACCAGGCTAGGCTTCACCACCACCTCCAAGCTAGGCTTCACCACCACCAGGCTAGGCTTCCCCCACCACCAGGCTAGGCTTCCCCACCACCAGGCTAGGCTTCACCACCACCTCCAAGCTAGGCCTTACCACCATCACCAGGTTATAATCACAACTTAACGTGACAGTCTTAACCCAGCTACACAAACTAGTAGGTCTCACACACCCCGTGTAAACTGGGTCTTCCGACCATGTTGAGGACGCACGTTATCATTTTCCCCTCCCATCAGTAGACTCCCTCACGGCCAGCAAACATACAGGCCTCCACCTCGCAGGATAGGTGGGCATCCCACACCTCGACTTTGCTGGTCTTTACCTTCGTCAAGGTCACCCACCTAGGCCTCCCCAGGAGCGTCACTGCCACCTGCCCACTGTGATGTACGACACCAATATCCTCCAAACTTTGACCATTCCTCTGAAATTCCCTCCAGAATTATTTCTGGGAAGGGCTGGGTGGGGTGGGGTGGGAGGGTGCGTACTTTGATGGGCAAGAAGCAGGAATGACTCTTACAGACGTGTTTTTGTGGACGACCCTGTCTGGCCTGGCCCTGGGGACGGCCCTGTCCGGCCTGGACTTTGCTTAAGATAGCCCAGTGGATATGGCTTGCCTTACCCTGGCCTCCCCAGTCTTAGATTGGCCCCGTGGACGGCCTGAGCTTAGCCCTGCCCTCGCCTTCCCAAGACTGGCTTTGGCTTGGCTGTGTGGACAGTCTGGCCAAGCCTCATTACTGGTCCGGGTTTGGTGTGTCCTGGCCCTGTGGACGGCGAGAGACGGTACCGCAAGGTTGTAAGATAAGTGTAACCCTCAGGGCGTGCTCTAGCAACCCTGGCAGTAGCCTCTGTTGCTTGAGGCGTGGGAGCGGGCCCTCCCCGGCCAGATCTCCCTCCTTACCCACCATAACAACGGAGGCTGATGGAAGTATTGTGGAGGTGGGGCGTACAAGATCAGCCTCGGTCCTTCTCGAACCACCTGTCACCGGCGCTAAACACTTGGTTGTTCCAGCTCTCTCTTGTAGCTATCTCTTGTACCTCAGCTGACAGTTCAATAGCTACTGTAGCATTCTCGCCACCGTCGTCACCTCCTGCCAGCAGAGGCCCTTCGCCCCTACGTTGCAGTTCGACACTAAAACTACATTGAGCCCATCCGGACTCCTGGCGGCCATGATAGCCCATATCCAGGCCACTGTGTACGTCATCATACAGCCAGTGTGTTTGTGTATGTACTGTCTGTCTCATAACCCATCCCTGTATCACACTCCGTTGCCTGTACTGTATGAACTTTATATTTTCGGCCATTGGGTTGCAAGCTTTATTCAAGGAATCTTTTTATTATTATTATTATTATTATTATTATTATTATTATTATTATTGCTACTACTACTACTACTACTACTACTACTACTAATGCTACTACTAATGGTAATAAAAGAAATTTTATATTTTTTTCATTATTGTTATTATTATTATTATTAGTAGTAGTAGTATTGTAAATGTAGTGATATAGGTGACTTTGTAATGTGTCATACATACCGTGTGTGATACACACATTGTGTGATGGACTCAGCGTGTTTCTTTAGGCATATTTACAGGCCACTTCCCTGTATTTTTCTTTCTGTAGTGACGACATGGCAGGGCCAGACTTGGTCCCAGCTGGGCCATCTCGTGTGGAAGGAAAAAAGTAAAAGAAAAAGACTGAAGAAATTACCCAGGACTCAGCCTGCAGGTGTTGATGTATTCCGTCGTTCGACTCCCACCTGGCTCTACAAGACCACTTGACTCTGTATGGCTCCTGTATTGGATATGGCCACTTAACTGTATGTGGCCACAGCTGTATGCTGCCAGTTAACTTTATGGCCACCTAACTATGGGTTGCTACTTGGTTGATCCATTTTATGTCCGTCATATTACATAAGGCCTACACTTCATATAGCCCCTTGACTATATGTGGCCATTTATCTGTATATGGCCACAGCTGTATACTGTCAGTTGCCTATATGGCCACCTAACTTTGAATTGCCTCTTGGCTACTTCAGTAACACACGGTGTGTCACAGGTGATGCGTCACACCCCAGGGTGAGGCACAGGTGGTGCGTCACACCCCAGAGTGAGGAACAGGTGGTGCGCCATACCCTAGGAGGCTTCACAGGTGGTGCGTCACATTTAAGGGTAAGGCAAAGGTGGTTCGCCACAGCCCAGAGTGAGGGAACAGATGGTGCGCTATACCCCAGGGGGGGTATCACAGATGGTGCCTCACTCCCCGGGTTAAAGTACAGGAGGTAGGCCATATCCCCAGGGTGAGGGACCAGTGGTAGCTCACTCCTCCCGCACAGCGGCCCTTCATCCCTGGTGTTAACACAGAACAAGGGAAGCCCCTGAGGGTCGTCGTGAGTACCGTCCGCCGTGCCCCTCACCTGCACACCCAGGCAGGGCTGGGCATGCATGAGGCTGGCCACCTGTGGGGCTGACCACGTAGCCTCGGGTCTTGGCCAGCTCGGTGGGACGCCAGTAACCCACACCGTGGCGCCACCATCGCGGCCGTTCTCACACCGCAAACTTCAGCCATTTCTAAGATGGTGGTGGTGGTGTGCGGTTGGCCGGGGAATCCTGCATATGTGTTCACGGAAGAAGTAATGTCCAGGGAAAGTATTACTTGGGCTTCCCTCACTGTAGTTACTTATTGATTACCTTTATGTTCGTAGTGTGTGTGTGTGTGTGTGTGTGTGTGTGTGTGTGTGTGTCCCACTGTGGCTTGTATGGGGTATTTACTGAGGAGGACATGAGATGTGGAGGCGTAGCGTTACCGTTACAGGATCTATTCCTTTTATACTTTTTTTTCTGTCAGATACTTTGATACTTTGTGTGTTGACTCTCTGTCGTTGATAGTTTGCCCCGTGCGAGGTTATAGCAGCGGCGCCGGTATATTGGTGCGTCGGCTGCACCCTAGCCTGCTCTCACCTGCCTGTGTGTCTTCTTCCCTCTTCCCTAGCGTCACTCCCCACCATAAACCTCCTCCCCACCGTCAGTCTCTCCCCCTTCCCCAACATTAATCCCGCACCCACCGTAAGTCTCCCCACCATCAATCTCCTCCCCACCACCTATCTCTTCCCCACCATCAATCCTCCCCACCATCAGTCTCCTCCCCACCACCGATCTCTTCCCCATCACCAGTCTCTTCCCCACCATTAATCCCTTCCTCACCAGTCTCCTCTCCACCACCAATTTCTTCCCCACCATTGATCCCCTTTCCACCAACAATCTCCTCCCAACCACCAATCTCCCCCCCCCCCCCCCCCCCCTATACCAATCACCTCCCCCACCATCACCCAGCCTCCCTCCCGCCTGACCACTGACTCTCCTCCTCTCCACAGAACGTACACGCTCCCTGGAGAACCTTCCTCCTCGCCCAGTGGACAGCTTGCCCATCCCTGATGCTGGCAGGCTCGAGGTCACGCCCTCCAGAAATCACCTGACGACCTCCACGCCCCCGCCTACCACGACACCCCCACCCAGAAGGTGCCAGGCCCTGGACGTGACCCTGTGCTCCAACCTGCACCACAACGTCACCACCTACCCTAACCTGCTGGGGCACGCTGACGCCCTCGCCGTTGAGAGGGACATAATCTCCGTCAGGTGAGTCTCAACACACACACACACACACACACACACACACACACACACACACACACATTCAAGGGTAGACCGTTTTGATCACTGTTTCTTTCCCTGTACCTCGAAGGTTTGGAACTCTTTACCCTCTAGTGTGTTTCCCAGTATTTAGGTTCAGTTGTGTATTGGGATTATAGTGTGTTTCGTGTGGAGTATGGGATATAATTGGGAATTCCCGAGGATTCCTCTTTGAAGGTGATATGAATAATTTCGGTGAGATTGTGTTTCAACATTTTCCCCTTGCCAGAATAACGATAAGAATACCAGAGAACATAAGAAAGAAGATAGATGATTGTGACTATGGGAATGGTGAAAAGCTTGCCCCATTATCCACCTTGCTTTTATTCATATTTAATTTCGGTTATTACCCACTTTCCCCAACTCAAACACCAGCCTCGGCAGTTTCTCACTCAGTTGGACACCAGCGCCATGTCATCAGCAAACAACAATTGACTTACCTCCTAGACAACCCCACCCTTGATAGACTGCATACGTCCTCTTCTCTAAGATCCTTGCATTCACTTCCTTCACTACTCCAGCCTTGAACAAATTAAGCAGCCATGGTGACATCTCACCCCACTCCACCAAACCACCGCCTCTTACTCTCTCACTTCCCATACCTCCTCGTCCAAAACATCCAACATTTGCCATTGTATCACTGAACACATCTAACACCTCTTCAAGATAAACACTCCATCTATTCATCATCTCAGCTCTTCCAGTTACCACTTCCCCATTTGCGCCCTTCACCAGTGCTCCCATTTCTTCTCTTGTTTTTCTTAAAGCGTTTTCCAATTTTCCCTGAAGTTTGCTGATATGCGTTCACTTCAACTCTCCATTGCCATTTTCTTTTCAGCCCCTGTACCGTACTCTTGACCTCCCTCCGCTTTCTCTTGTTCATCTCCTAATATCTCGCACTTCTCTACAAATAAAGCCCTTACGTCTTTCTCTCCTCCCCCACCAGCAACAAAGGTTCCTCATGACACCACTCACTATTCTTTCTCACCTATCCACCTCCCACCTTCCGCATGCCACACGCTTATCGCTTCCTTAAACACCTTCTGTTCCTCACTCATTCCCCAAGTGACATTTGATCTCACCATTTTCCATTCACTGTCTCTCCTGGCATCTCTTCTCACAAGTCTCTTTTCCAAGCTCTTCCCATCCATATCATTTCCTGTCTTCATAAAGCCTTTATAAACCTTCACCGTCGCCTCCACCAAGTAACGTTCAGACATAGCACTAGTGGCCCCTCTCAACACATTCACGTCCAAGAGTTTCTCCTTTGCACGCCTCTCAGTAAGTACAAGATTCAGTAATGCCCTCTTTCCATCACTCCCGACTCACCCATGTATACTTTTGTATTCCACTTTGAATAATGTATTTCCAGTCCTTCCTCAGCTCACCACTCCACAAGCTGTTCAGCATTCACATTCACAACACCAGGTAACCCCCCCCCCTCTCATACCCCCAGTCGTGCCACATTACCTACAGTCGCTTTCACATCACCCGTCACTGTCTGTCTATCTATAAATCTGTTTACTATCTATCTATCTGTCTATATATATATATATATATATATATATATATATATATATATATATATATATATATATATATATATATAATATTATACTTTTTTGTATTATCTTTATGGATACGTTATAGTAGATATCTTTTTCCAGTGTCAAAGCTATGTAAGTCATACGGTCTGATGGGCCGATGTCAATACTTTGATCTTGTACAAATAATTGATCACGAATGATATGATCTGACGTAATTGCTGCTGTAACCAGTGTTGTAGCAGGGACGGGATACGGCATAATGTCAACAATTATAAAAGCTGTTGCATGTAATCTTCTCAATTAAAAAACATTTCCAGGGTCCAGAGTTTTCAGCGTTCCCAGGGTCCAGGGTTTCCAGGGTCCAGGATTTCCAGGGTCCAGGGTTCCCAGGGTCCAGGGTTTCCAGGGTCCGCGATTTCCAGGGTTCAGGGTTTCCAGGGTCCGGGATTTCCAGGGTTCAGGGTTTCTAGGGTTCCCAGGGCCTAGGGTTCCCAGGGTCCAGGATTTCCAGGGTCCAGAATTTCCAGGGTCCAGGGTCCAGGATTTCCAGGGTCCAGGATTTCCAGGGTCCAGTATTTCCAGAGTCCAGTATTTCCAGGGTCCAGAATTTCCAGGGTCCAGGATTTCCAGGGTCCAGTATTTCCAGGGTTCAGGGTCACCAGGGTCCAGAGTTGCAGGGGTTCAGGGTCCAGGGTGTCCAGGGTCCAATGTTTCCTAGGGTCGAGGGGGTTTCAGGGTTCAGAGTTTCAAGGGTGTATGGTGGTGGGAGGAGGAGGAGGATGAGGTGGTGCTGCACCCGGTAATTCATCCTTGTTGTATCAAGTCTTCATTGTGTAAGGATTGTCAGGGTACCACTTGCATCAACACCTGTCACTCCGTTTTCTTAGACGTTAACAAGGGTTGAACCTCCCTCCGTCTAGGTGTGAGTTGTGACCTTTACTCTGGCTGCGAGTACCTTATGACCTCCACTGTGGCTGTAAACAACTTGTGACCTCCACTGTGGCTGTAAATACCTTATGGCCTCCACGGTGGTTGTAAACGACTTGTGACCTCCACTATGACTGTAAATAACTTGTGAACCTTCACTGTGGCTGTAAATAACCTGTGACCTCCACTATGGCTGTAAACAACTTGTGACCCCCACTGTGGCTGTGAATAACCTGTGACCTCCACTATGGCTGTAAACAACTTGTGACCCCCACTGTGGCTGTGAATAACCTGTGACCTCCACTATGGCTGTAAACAACTTGTGACCCCCACTGTGGCTGTGAATAACTTGTGACCTCCACTGCACCTTCAAATAACTTGTGACCTCCACTGTGGAAGCGAGGAAACAATCATGACAACTGACATGTGTGTGAGTGAGAGTGTATGGTGTGGCTGTGAGAGAGAGGTGACAGACATTGGTCTAACGAGAGAAGTGTGACCTTCAGAGCAATGTAACCTTAGGAGATATGTGACCGGGAGTGGTGTGACCACGAGAATGACGTGACCCCGTTAGTGCTGTGACCTCGAGAGCGATATGACCTCAACACTAGTGTGACCCTTTAGGGCTCTTTGACTTTACAGTGTGGCTGCGAGAGTAGTGTGACCTAGAAAGTGGTGTGACCTCGAGTGGTGATGTGACCTGAGACCTCGTGAGTGGTGTGACCTCGAGTTGTGATGTGACCTAAGACCTCGTGAGTGGTGTGACCTCGAGTGGTGATGTGACCTAAGACCTCGTGAGTGGTGTGACCTCGAGTGGTGATGTCACCTGAGACCTCGTGAGTGGTATGACCTCGAGTTGTGAGGTGACCTGAGACCTCGTGAGTGGTGTGACCTCGAGTGGTGATGTGACCTGAGACCTCGAGTGGTGATGTGACCTGAGACCTCGTGAGTGGTTTGACCTCGAGTGGTGATATGATGTGCGACCTCTTCTTCCTCCCCCGGCAGGGAGGTGATCGACTCGGAGTGCCACCCGCTGGCGCAGGAGTTCCTGTGTGAGCTGCTGCAGCCGGACTGCCGTCGGGCGCAGACCATGTCGCCGAGCGGGGTGTTCGAGGACCACCTCATCAGCCCCTGCAGGGACTTCTGCCAGGAGGTGATGAGCACGTGCGGCCGCCGCCTGCCCCCACACCTCCGCCTGGCCATCGACTGCTCCAGCCTCCCCGCCCTCGACCGAGGACTAGGCTGCACGGCTAAACCAGGTACGTCACCATCGAGCCATGTCTGTGTCCAATTCTGTGTATCATGTCACCATTCTTGAGTCATGTCTGTGTCCAATTCTGTGTATCATGTCACCATTCTTGAATCATGTCTGTGTCCTCTTTTGTATCATGTCACCATTCTTGAGTCATGTCTGTGTCCACTTCTGTATCATTTCACCATTCTTGAGTCATGTCTGTGTCCTCTTCTGTTTCATGTTACCATTCTTAAGTCATGGCTGTGTCCACTTCTGTATATCATGTCACCATTCTTGAGTCATGTCTGTGTCCTCTTCTGTTTCATGTCACCATTCTTGAGTCATATCTGTGTCCTCTTCTGTTTCATGTTACCATTCTTAAGTCATGTCTGTGTCCTCTTCTGTTTCATGTCACCATTCTTGAGACATATCTGTGTCCTCTTCTGTTTCATGTTACCATTCTTGTCATGTCTGTGTCCTCTTCTGTTTCATGTCACCATTCTTGAGACATATCTGTGTCCTCTTCTGTTTCATGTCACCATTCTTAAGTCATGGCTGTGTCCACTTCTGTATCCGTTACCATTCTTAAGTCATGTCTGTGTCCTCTTCAGTATCATGTCACCATTCTTAAGTCATTCTGTGTCCACTTCTGTATCGTCTCACCATTAAGTCCTGTCTGTGTCCACTTTCATATCATGTCACCATTGTTAAGTCATGTCTGAAGTCACGTATCCCCCCCATTCTTTACCACTATGTGTATATACTTGTAAATTATTATCCATATAGACGGATATGTCGTATATCCACTTCTGTGTCATGTCTTTATCTATGGCCAGGTCAACCCAGCTCACTCGTATCATGTCTGTATCCATTTCGGAAGTCATTTCTTGCTCCACCAAACGCACTTTGTTCGTCTGTAAATTTTTTATTATATTAATTTTCCATGCTATAATCAATCCCTAGATTATAGATGCAATGAAATATTATGCACGCACACACACACACACACACACACACACACACACACACACACACACACACACACACACACACAGATTAAAACTCAATTTTTGATTCTGTCTATATTTACTCAGGTGTAGAACCTTATCAGTTTCATCCTCTCTCTCTCTCTCTCTCTCTCTCTCTCTCTCTCTCTCTCTCTCTCTCTCTCTCTCTCTCTCTCTCTCTCTATCTATCTATCTCTCTCTGCGTCGAGCTTAAGTCCTTCTGAAAGTCATGACTGTGAGGCTTGCAGACGTATTTACACATTTCAGAATTGGTGTTCATGATAATTAGAGTCATGTCCACCGAACTCTGAGGACGCGAAGTATGGCATCCGCAGAGCACATTATGGCAACTGGTGGTGGAGCCGTCCACCTCCTTATGATAGTTCACCCAAGAAAATTTCCGTTTTCTATTATTCTTTTGCGCTGGAAATGTTTTCGTCAGCCCCGGGCTCCAGACTACGAAAAATACGATATTAAAGTAATTCCTGTGTTTGGTGAAAAGTAATTCCTGTGTTTAGTGAGTTACGTGTCTTGTATGACACAGAATTACTTTGAATCATTCAGTATGTCATGCTAGCATATAATTCTACCGTCATACAAGTTTTAAACCATGAAGATTATATATTAATCAGCTTTGTCAGGCTTAAGGGTTGGCAGCTATTTTAATCCCTTGATACCGTTAGTAAAAAAAAAAAAAAGAATAGGCTATCAGTTTCGGAGCGTCCTCATGGTACGTTGAATTAATCCATATTATCTGCAGACTTTTCTCGAGTGGGAGTACAGTTTCCGGAATTAATTAACACACTCGATTTGCATAATTTCCTTCCTGCTTTACCTGACTAATGCGCACCATTCCAAGTTGGGGATATTAACCAAACTTTCGCCCTAGTGTGTGCGTGTTTTCTCCCCCCCACCCCACCACCTCCCATTAGACTCCTGGGAGCGGCCCTTAGGCACGACCTTGAGGGTACGACCCTTGAGCACGACGACCCTTTGAGCGCAATAACGCGACCACTGACTCAGTACGATAGTACGACCCTTTGAGTTCGATGGTACGAACCTTGAGCTCGATGGTACGACCCTTGAGCTCGGTGGTACGACCCTTGAGCTTGATGGTACGACCCTTGAGCAGGATAGTACGACCACTGAACACGTTAATACGACCCACTAACACGATGGTACGACCCTTGGGTATGATGGCCCTACCCATTAATTTGACCTTTAAAAGTCAGGTCAAAAATGGGTGTACCTCCGTTTTCTGGGAAATTAATGAGAGAAAAACTAAAAAAGAAAATGTAAGATTCATATTTTGAGTAGAGATTGTCCTTAGATGTCTTAATGTAATTAATACAAGGCTTTCTTTGAAATTTGCCATCGAATTACCATTGACAGAGTGTGGCTCTGCCCTTATGATCATTATGTATGATGACGTAACCTCTGACCTGACCTTAGTTAAGGGTCTGGCCAAAGGCCCCGTCCATCATACCTAAGCTCCACACAGCTGCGGTAGGCACTGGGAAGGGACATATGTATTAAGCGCCACGTTGGACCATCTTTACTGTATCCCAGCTGTGTTCGCCAGCAGCCTCAGTCGCTGGTTTATACAGGACATTCAGACACCTGTTGTGCGCATCAGCTTGGCCGAACCACTGGACAGATGTGTTAGGCAGACGTTTACAGCAAATGTGTTAGACAGCAGCTTCAGTCGTTGTATTTCTACGGAGCATTCATGCAGTGGTTGAATGCATGACCTTCTGACTGGTGTGACAGGGAGCAGCGCGTAGGGCAAAATCTGTAGAGGGAAGCGTCAGATAAATGAGTATTAGCCAGCAGCCTCCGACGGCTTGGTTGGCAATATCAAGCAGTTTTGCCCGGCAGCTGTTTCTGTCTCAAACAGTTTGGAAGCATAATAGGCGAATGGTTGCCTGGGATTTTGGGCTCCAGCCGATTTTCACTGCGGCTCTGTATTCATTTTCGAAGTAAGGTCGTATGATTATAAGTATAACGATTTACTGAAATAAACTTGTGGAAGCCAGAACATCTGGACGGACTTTTATCAGTGGAAGGCAGAAATATATATATATATATATATATATATATATATATATATATATATATATATATATATATATATATTCCTATGAGTCCACGGGGAAAATGAAACACGATAATTTCCCAAGTGCATTTTCGTGTAATAATCACATCAGAGGAGGAAACACAAGAGAAAAAATAAAATTCAGTTGACATACATCGAAGAGACGAACCTAGGACGCCATTTGGTAAACATGTGATTGTCTTAGTACACGTCGTAAAAATGTGTTTGGTTGCCAGAATTTAAATGTTAACTCCGGATGTGTTTAACGATATTAGATTTGGGACATAAGGTCATATCATGTTTTAAATGCCCTGCTCGAGCTGCAGAGGTGTCAGTGTTAAGTATACCTGGGACGGTGTTTGGGAGAGTTGTGGTGATTGAGAGGTTGATGGTATGATAAGACCTTCAGTGAACTGGGGGAGGAGCATTATGGCTCTGATAATGGTAGAGGATGTGTGGACCAGGTGTTTGCCTTGAAGAATATGTGTGATGAGAAGCACTTGGAGATAGATTGGTATGTGGCACTTGTGACTTGGAGACGTGATTGGGTTCAATACGACTGAATTCAGACAGCAAAGATCAGTGGGTCCCAACGAGGCTGTTTGTGACAACAGAAACTCGCGGATTAAAGTGGTTGGAGTAGGAAAACATATAGCTAAGGAGGCGCAAATGATGTTAGTCGTGGATTTGAAGCAAAATCACTTAAGTTTATGCTTATGCTGTTCTATGGTACTGTTTCAAACTACTGTGACTGGTAAATTATTCACATGGTAACAATCCTGTTGAAGAAAAAGAACTTCGACTTGTTCAAGGTGAAACGCTGGCCCGCGAGTGAGACCATTTCGAGTGAAATCAAACCAGTCCATCCTTAAGCAACTCGTTACATCAAGATTATCGAAGGCTTTCATGATTTTGGTGCGATATCACTCGTGGTGATGAATATAAACTCGTGGGCAAACATTTTACCTGGAATGTACTTTTTCTCCACTAGGATTGTGAACATATGGAACGATTTACCAATTAGAGTAGCCGAGAGTAGTAACATGATAAATATTTCGCTTCAAATCCACGACCTACATTATTTGCATATCCTTAGCTATATAATAAGTTTGAAAAAAATCTTTCATTTTCGTTCTCCTGCCATAATGATCCATGTGGCCTTTGTTGTCTCTTCCTAGCGTTACCTCGCGCGCATGCAGGGGAAGGGGGTTGTCGTTTCATGTGTGGCGGGGTGGCGACGGGATGAATAAAGGCAGGAAGTATGAATTATGTACATGTGTATATATGTATGTCTGTGTATGTATATGTATGTATACGTTGAAATGTATAGGTATGTATATGCGCGTGTGGACGTGTATGTATATACACGTGTACGTTGGTGGGTTGGGCCATTCTTTTGTCTGTTTCCTTGCGCTAACGGGGGAGACCGATAAAGTATGATATATATATATATATATATATATATATATATATATATATATATATATATATATATATATAGTAACCACATAACGAACTGTACAGGACAAATGATATAGTTCGTTGTCTAGAATTAACCACAGCCCAACGACAATGTTATGTGGAAAAACCATGTGAATATAGTGAGCGTATTCCACAACATTTGAATGTTTTTTTTTTTGTTGTAACAAATGATAATGAGATGTGGATCGATAGATGGTCCATTGGCCACGCATTGAACCACACTGCATTATTGCGTGTGGCAAAATATCACAACCTCGTGGGTTAGGTTGTCCATATTCCGTGGATTTTTCCGCGCGTCGGTGTTGGGAAGCAACGGTTGATATTAGAAAACGGGCTTAAGCCGATATGATGCCATGCGTGACAGAGAATTTATTATAAAGTATAGTTATTCTTCGGTATTACGTATCGGAATGTAAATGTCCTAGCCTTCTTGTGTTATCTATTGCTATGTTGAGGTTGCGTGGCAAGTGAGAAGCAGAGTTGACCAGGAAGTGATCAGAAACGTGTGCAACGACCAGGCCGTGGGTAATATTGGCAAGTGATTGGCCCAGCCAGAGACGTTGGTCCATCACTGGAGGGGAACGGGATTTGTAGTGGGAAGGTCGGTCTCAATGTAGAGAAAACTTGAGAGATGATGGTCAGGATATATGATACTTGCCTGCTGAGATTACAAATCATGTTATTTCAGTGGCTGTTTTCGAGACATTTGATCAACTTTTCAAAAGTGATTTGTAAAGTTCCTGAAGTTTAATATCGCAAATGAAACATGAACTTCAAACTTTTGAAGTTTGCTAAGAGACAAAGGGAAATAATCAGCAGTACTGTGAAATGTGATTGCATTTTGGATCTGTGTGTTAGAATGGACTGTGTTTGAAGTCTAAGATAATGGTGAACTAGTTGCTGTTTTCCGGTCACACTGCGCGACCGCGTACAGTAATGCCGTAATGGCGCAGTTACCACCTTCACGTGGGCAGGGCCCGAGAGGTATCAGGTCCCGCCAAGATGTGGTTCACCAGAAACCAATAATGACCTAAGAGGGGAGACCCTTCCCCCCCCCCCAACCTCCACCAGTGTCAACACCACCGCCAGATTTCCATCAAATTAGGAAGGTAGAGCCTCCAGCCGCTCCCACTATTATTCTCTAATTACACGTCGCTCTGCACCTTATTCTGCTCTCTCGAGACTGCCGAGAAGGACGAGGCTACACTGCCGGGGTGTTGCTTGTGGCACAGCTGCCACTCTTGGCCTCTACTGCTTGGCCGACTGGAGGCAACACTGTCCGATACCATCTGTTGCTCACTCCTATCACCCTCCTATCACCCTACGACAGACGATGTATACCGCTTGTGCCTCTATCCTTCTCCCCATCTCTTTCTTTTACCAAACCCTCAGCTTCCTTTAACTTGAAGCCCTTCGTCTCTTCCCTTTAGTTAAGATTTGTGAGTTATAACAGCTACTTTTCCCCAGGTAATGTGGTAATATCACATAATACCCTCCAGCAGCCAGGATTCGAACCTGGGTTCGAGTCCTGGCTGTTGGAGGGTATTATGTTCTTTAAAAGTGCGCGTTCATATGCACTATATTCGTGTTTATATATATGTAAAAACCACAAGGTAGCAGGAAATACGAAGTGGCAAGCGCTTTCGTGCTCTTGCATTGTAGTTGATATACGAAAGCTTATGGAGGAAGAGGGGATCAATGCTTCCTTTCCCACAAGAATAGCCTCTGCTATAACATCTGCTATGCGTTTGGCGGAGACAGAAGCACCACCATATAAGAGACATCAATTCATCCAAGGGAAGTCAGCTTTGTTGAGGTGTCAGTATTCTCGCTTAGAAGGGGCTGCTTGAGGGGGAGTTGCCGTTAGAATAGATACAGTTATGAGAGTGATCAGATGAACCAACTGGGAGCGAAATTGTGTATTTACCGTGGGATAGACTAGAGGTGAAAAACAGATCCCGAATGTTAGGAGAGAGTAGTCGCAGCGGTCAGGAATATGGTTAGTGTGGACCATAATTTGCTGTAGCTCAGAAAATTGAGAACCTGAAGGCTTTAATCCGTCATTATCCGAATGGGAGAAATTCAACCATTCCCTATGGTGAACAATGGCCTAAGTAGAGACTCTCGGCTTGTGGGTGAGAGGATGCCACAATCTCGTGACAGTTTAGAATGTCGAAGTAAAACCATCAGCATGAAAATGTCTTCGGTAAGGACGTATCGCCGTTAGCAGAAGGGAAACAGTATGGCCTCGTCAAGGACCTTCTCACTCCAAAGGAGACCAACTTTCCTCGTCCCGCTTGGTGGGTATATATATATATATATATATATATATGTATATATATATATATATATATATATATATATATATATATATATATATATATATATATATATTATCCCTGGGGATAGGGGAGAAAGAATACTTCCCACGTATTCCCTGCGTGTCGTAGAAGGCGACTAAAAGGGGAGGGAGCGGGGGGCTGGAAATCCTCCCCTCTCAATTTTTTTTTAAATTTCCAAAAGAAAGAACAGAGAAGGGGGCCAGGTGAGGATATTCCCTCAGTGGCCCAGTTCTCTGTTCTTAACGCTACCTCGCTAACGCGGGAAATGGCGAATAGTTTGAAAAAAAAAAATATATATATATATATATATATATATATATATATATATATATATATATATATATATATATATATACACTCCGTTTTCCACGTTAGCGGGAGAATACCAGAACTAGATGAAAAAAGGCTTCATTCACGCACATGCATTCTGTAGCTGCCATGTATAATGCACTGAAACCACAGCTCCCCAGGGACAGGGGAGAAAGATTTCTGCCCATGTATTTCCTGCCTGGCGTAAAAGGCGATTAAGAGGAGTGGGAAGCTTGAAACCATCCCAGTTTTGTATTTCAGTTTCTAATATATATATATATATATATATATATATATATATATATATATATATATATATATATATATGTATGTATGTATATGTGTGTGTGTGTGTGTGTAACTGTATAGATGTTACCGGACTACGCCTGCTCCAAGTTACACAGCGAGTGAGACGCTAACGAGAAACTGTATCTCTGCATCATTGTGAGTCAGTCTCGTCATTACAGAAGAATATACATTTCCCTGCTACTGGAAGTAGCGCTGCTTTTGGGCTCTACGTGCCTTTAGAAAGGACGTGGGTAACCCCAGAATTCTAATAAGGTTTGCCATGGGTTAACTATAAATTAACAATAAATATGACTACATATTAATTAGTAATATCATTATGGCCTCCTACAGACATCGCCCGGGTTAAAGCACTATTGGTTTATTGCATGTGAGGAGGTAGTTCAGATTTTTTTCTTTGCTCTTTCACCTCTAATTATTATTATTATTATTTTTTATTCAAGAGATCCCCCCCCCCCCTTTTTAACTCCAGTAAATGTAGTCACATTATAAATACGGTGATCAGTATTACGCGGATTGTTGTCTATCATCAACCCATTGTATAATTCATCTGGAAATTTGATACATCATGTGTTGTGCTCTCCTGGTCGTCCGCGCATTTCTGGTGTCCAGACGGTTGGTTCAGCCAGCCAATCACAGCGCTAAGTGGCGCCGCGCCCTGCGTGACGTCATTGTTGACGTTGCCACCATATGTCCACCTTTGCGTCTCCTTACTTCATTCTTCCTTCGCTGACACTGGACGTTGTAATGTTTGCTTCTTTCCCACTACGGCTGAACTTCAGATGTTTTTACCTTTCAAATATCTTCCGTAACACCAACGAACTCGTCCATTCCCAAGAAAGTCCTACATCATACTTTTCCAATTTTTTTTTTCCGTCTTTAATTATCTTTTTTTTTATTTTTATGACGACGGTCTAGTCTTGATGAGGTCTTCTGTCCTCTATCGGAACCGCTGCCGTAAGAAACAAGATTTTTTTCAAGACATTTGTGACGAGGACGATGGTGTGCAGAGAAAGATGGTGAGGGTGGTAAAAACATCACGAGTCAAGGAATGATAAATCCTAAATTTCCGGAAGTGATGGAAGACAGAAAGAGCCAAGGAAGGACATTAGAGAGCAACAGTCAGGTAGAGTGACTGAAGTCCTCATTTCTTGTTTCATTAATACAGACACTGGTGTCTTGTGTCCCCGGCTGAGGGAACGCGACCGTGGCGCATTGGCGGGCCGCCCGAGACCGAGCCTAACACGCTCGAATCCTGATTGCGGCAGTCGGTCCACAGTCAACCCAGCTGTTCATCCACCCATTGGGGTTGGTCCATAAATTGGGTGCCTGGCTTAATTTAGGCATTTAGTTGCCTGTACCGTCTCAGCTAACAAGAATAGAGGCTTTAACATTATGTAGTGGAGATAAAGATGATTTTGTGGGTCCACATGTGGATGATGGTGGTGGAGGGAGAGGCCCGTGGTTAGCGGTGGTGTTGCCACGGTCTGCCTCCGTCCTTTTATGAAGCAGACCGCTCGACCCCTTGGTAGTTTTGCCTGGTCTCTAACCTGATCATTATCCCTCAGTTCAAAGTTTCACATTGTCACACGTAGTAAGCGCCGTGCCGTCGTACTCAAGGGTGAAAAGACAACATTGATATTAGGCTGAGTTTGCAATGTATTTGTTTCACTCCGGAGCTGGTCTTGATCATTGATATATCTCATTCTGAGAAGGAAAGTTGTAGAACTTTGCTGAGTCTGGTGGAAGATGAAGTAGGTTGTCCAGGCTGGTGTCGACTTCAGCTGGTTTAAGGTGTATGATGAGAGTGAGGTAGAAACGATCCCGACCTCGTGACGATATATATATATATATATATATATATATATATATATATATATATATATATATATATATATGTGTGTGTGTGTGTGTGTGTGTGTGTGTTTGGTTTTACCGGATTCCATGAATGAAGTCACCTTTGACGAGGCTGTATCATTGTCAGTTGACGATTCAGAGTTCAGCCTTGTCAAAGGACTCGCTTTAAAGGAATTCATCCTGTCCCTGCTACTGAACGTAGCACACAGCCCCGAGGATACGGGAGTCCCTGGTAAAAGATGTCCTGGGGTGACATCAGAACCCTTTCAGAAAGGGGTACTGAGGTGATTATATACGAAGTAAACAGACTCTGTGATGCTCTACGGTCGTGTGTCTAGCAAGATTTAAAGTCGCATGAGTTGCGCTTTCTTCGCTAGCATGAAAGACCTGTATGCCAGGTAGGTGGAGGTCTGGCCTCTGTGCTATGCTGACGTGGTGAGTGCGACCGAGGAGGCTGTTGACCGGGGATGTGGGAGTAGCACGGGTCTTGTGCGTTATGAATGTGTTCTGCGTCCTGGCTTGTTCATCCAGCCAGAATGAAATACGAAATGGAGAACAAAAGAACGCTTCCCCAACCAAGGCTATTGAATGAATTCCTAAGACAAAAGAAACGAACAGAACGTTGCTATTGTGAATGACCTCCGCCCGGGGCATCTGTGCCGGCATGAGGTGCTCGCCAGACCAAGCTGCTTGTGAAGGAAATTTCGTCAAGAAGTTTCCACAACATGAAGATCTTAAGGTCACTCCATAACAGCGGTGGAGGAAGAGCTTTTCTAAGTGTTGCGTGTAGACGTCCAAGCGAACACAGACCTGTCGACAGGCCAGGTGGTTGGTGGCAGGCAGACACCAGCCAGGGAGGTACTACCTCCCACTTGGGTCTCGGGGAAGGGATAGTGATGGTGGCGGAGTGACCCAGCTCCACGGTGGCTGGTACAATCCCCTCCTTAGCCCATACTGCTGTCTTCTTTTTCTCACTCACCTACACGTAGGCCGATGGCATCCAGCCCACAAACATACTTTCCATTCTACACAGAACACGACAGAAAAAAGGTTCTCACACGACTCTCTATTTGTAGCTCTACATTTTCCAGCGGTGAGCACTACGCTCCAGCCCTGCTTGAGTGCAGAATCTCGTCATGGGTAAAGTAAGATCAAAAGACACGGCCCCCACGAGTGTAGAACTCCTCCTCCCATACTGTACAGTGAGCGTACACACACACACACGTAGCAAACACTGTACAACACTTGGTGAGGAGGGAGCACACAGGTGGGAGGGAGGTTGGCCACGGAGGAGGTGGTGCCACACTTGACGCCTCCTGTGGTGACTCTCTGAACCGACTCTCTTTGATGGTCTCCTGCCCAGGGTAGTTCTTCCTAAGTGCCCCGCATTCCCCAGCATTAAACTTGGGAGTGTTGGAGGAAGTATGCGGGGCGTGCAGTGTGAGGGGTTGTTCCGGCGGCCTTCCCTCCCGGAGGATACTCGAAAGACAACTTTGATGTGGTAGTTTGTCCCCGCTTCTGCGCCATCTCGTGTTGGTGCCGTGCCGCTTGTCGCTGACGACGGCACAGCTGACGAACACGACGTGTGCGACCCTGCCTCTCTTTAGGCGCCTGTGTTGTCATTATTCGTGAGGTAGACCCATTAAGGAATGGCTGTGATTGGCTGCTGGGGCTAATGGGGGGTGATAACCATCAGAACTCTGGTGGGGGAGGGAAATATGCCTCTTGTCCATTATCCCCGGAGGACTCTCGAGTCTTATGTCCTCAGAGTAGATCGGGAGAGAATCTTTCCTGGGTGAGTACTCGCCCATCACAGGTAGCCCGTCTCCCTACACCACATGTGAACACCATCAGGAGGAGGACTCCACATGTGCACTTTGGAGGGTGGGGGGAACACAGGCAGTGTGGCCACCGGGATAGGGTCACAAGCAGTGTGTATCGTGGGAGGAAGGGGAACCCATGCGATGGGGAACAGAGGAGTGTGGGAGACTCCTGCAGGGGGAACAATGCCAGGACGGGGGATTCCAGGCAGTGTGAACACTGGCAAGGGGAACCGAGGCACTGTAAACACTGAGAGGGGGACCCAGACAGTGTGAACGCAGTGTGAGTGAACAGTGGACGTATGAACAAGTAGCGGATGAACAGTGTGGGTAAACACTTGGTGGAATAACTGTGAGTGGGTGGATGAACACGGGATGGATGAGCAGTGAGTAAATGAACACCGTTAGGGTGACCTGCACGAGACTGGACACTGCATGGATTGACTTGCATGTGAATAACAGGTAGATGAACACTGATAGGTTGTTCACTGGATGAGTCAGCTGTGGAAAGGGGAAGATCTGCATATATATATATATATATATATATATATATATATATATATATATATATATATATATATATATATATTCTGAAAGAGAGAAGAGTGTAAGGTGTAGATATGGAGCTGTGTCTGGGTGGGCGGAAGGCGGGGGGCTGACCTACGCACACACACACACCACCTGCCGCAGGATCTTGAAAGGCTCGGTTCTGAGTCATGAGGGCAGTCTTGCTGACGAGATAACGAGCAGTCCTTTCTCAGGGCCTCCTACGCGACCTCACACGATAGGGCATGGCGGGGAGGGGGGAAGATTAGAACACAGGGAATGATGCTAGATACGACGTCTAGTCCGCTACTAAGAAATTCCTTGGGGGAAGGAATGGGCATTTCCTAGCTCTCGAGAAGGCTTTTGACTCGTTCCAAAAAAAGAGAAAAAAATGGCTTTGGCAAGTGCCAAGTGAGACAGATGGGTGGCCAACATACCAGGGAGTGAAGGAAGTGAATGACTAACTTAAGTAACTAACATACCAAGCAGTGAAGAAAGTGATTATCTAACTTAACTGTGAATGAAGTAGGTTATAGATATACCAACTGAAAGAACTAAGTGACTGACGTGCTAACGTTTTATGAACAGAGAAATGAACAGCAGACGTCATATACAGTTCTGATGTTGACCATTTGCACCCATTGTTAAAAGATATGAGTATTCCAAAGTAAAGATCAAATTCGTGTTAACAACAATTTTGAAACCATAATCTATAACGAGCAAAGTCCAGACTACAGTAATATAAAGATTAGAATTATTTTGGGGTTTACGGTAAGAGGTTGAGGAAGGAAGATGAAGATATATTGGTTGAGCTTCATCTGGAGTTAGTCTTAAACTTTGTCAAGAGGAGACGACTGTGTTGGGCATGGGTGTGGCAGGCGTGTGGACGAAGTCAGCTTCTGGGAACCAGCTTGATGGATGACACCTTGAGGGTAAGGTGTCAGACTTGATGGATGACAGCTTGAGGGTAAGGTGTCAGACTTGATGGATGACAGCTCGAGGGTAAGGTGTCAGACTTGATGGATGACAGCTCGAGGGTAAGGTGTCAGACTCAAGACCACGGGCGCCATGGAGACAAAACATAGAAAAGACAGACAGGAAGGAGGATAGGAGACGCAGGGGAGAGAGCCTTGGCCCTCGGTAGAATGTAATTCCGGCGTTGTATCAGGATGTGCCACACTAACACTGCTGTCCTACCGGGAGGGATGGTAAGAACCTGGAAGAAAGAGGAATGTGAGGTCTGCACATCGTCCAGTGTCAAGGTCGGTGGATGTGACCCCACGGGAACTGACCTACACACACACACACACACACACACACACACACACACACACACACACACACACACACACACACACACACCACCTGCCGCAGGATCTTGAAAGGCCCGGCAGAGTCATGAGGGCAGTCTTGCTTACGAGATAACGAGCAGTCCTTTCTCAGGGCGTCCTACGCTTCTTTGGACGACAGAAAGGGAGAGAAATTAGAATTCAGAGCATTTTGCCTGATAATTGAGGTGATAAATATATATATATATATATATATATATATATATATATATATATATATATATATATATATATATATATATATATTCGCCATTTCCCGCATCAGCGAGATAGCGTTAAAAACAGAGGACTGAACCTTAGAGGAAATATCCTCTCTTGGCCCCCTTCTCTGTTCCTTCTTTTGGAAAATTGATAACGGAAGGGGAGGATTTCCAGCTTCTCGCTTGCTTTCATCCATTCACGGTACCACCCCGCGAGGTAGCGCCAGGAAACACGAAGAATAGCCATACCCGCTTACATCCATACACCAGCTGCCATGTGTAATGCACCAAGACCACAGCTCCCTGTCCACATCCAGGCTCCAGAGACCTTTCCATGGTTTACTCCGGACGCTTCACATGCGCTGGTTCAGTCCATTGACGGCACGTTCACCCCAGTATACCACATCTTTCCAGTTCGCTCTGTGCCGTGCACGTCTTTCACCCTCCTGCATATTCAGGCCCCGATCGCTCAAAATCTTTTTCACCACAACCTTCTACCTCCAGTTTGGTCACCCAATCCTCCTGGTTCCCTCCACATCTGACCCGTATATCCTCTTTGTCAACCTTTCCTCCCTCATTCTCTCCATATGTCCAAACCATTTCAACACACTCTCTTCTGCTCTCTCAACCACACTCTTTTTATTCCCACACATCTCTCTTATCCTTTCATTAATTAGTCAAACCGCCTCACACCACATATTGTCCTCAAACATTAGATTTCCAACACATCCACCCTCCTCCACTCCCATTACCAGTAATCGATTCGTTAGTTCCCTATTAGAGGCGATCATAGCCGAACTGTCAGCGTTCCCAGCTAGTACGCAAATGGGACGGGGTTCGAATCCTTGCTGTTGGAGGGCATCATGTATTCAATGAAAAATGCGCGTTCATATTCACTATATATATATATATATATATATATATATATATATATATATATATATATATATATATATATATATATATATATGTATCCCTTACATTTCCGTATCATATCTACCTTACCCATGATCGCGTTTTTGGGTGGCTCTCGTAGTACCCTGGAAACCGGCCACATTCACCGGGTCAGATCGCATGGTGATGTGTGGGGCGAGTACAGGACATTGGAAGTGTGAAAATTACGTCAGGGAGTTGCATCTTGGACATGACGGGTCTAGTGAACATGGTGCGTCCGTGTTTGTACTGGTAGAGAGGTAGGTGGTGTTCAGAACGCGGAAAAGAGAGTGCAACTCGTACATACCTCGGGGGTAATGTTTCAGTTGGACGAATTTAAGACTAGGTTAGTAGGACGGTTGGATAGTGCTTGTCGAGGTATTTCGGTGTATGAATGTTTTTCGATGTCGTGTTGGTTGGCGGAGGTGGAAGCTGAGTGTAGGTTGTGAAACGTAAAGCAGGGATAAGTTTTTCATTTCTTTTTTTAATTCTGCTTTGGGTTTGGAGATTGGTAATGGAGTGGTTTGGACAGGAAGAGTCTAGTGCTGTTGGAAGGAACGGGGTGTCAAACACATTGTGGTGAAATTGTATATTGGTTGTATTGGTAGTATTATTTGTCTCCTCGTGCAAGTGTGGAATGTTTGTGGATGCAGTGCAGCCGGTGATTGTTTCGAGTCCTCTTTTTTATGTGGTTTGGAGATTTTTTCATATTTGCTTTTGACGCGGTAGATGACCAGGGAACACAGGCGTAGAGTGAACTGGACAGATTGTTTGGCAAATATACTAACAGTTTCTTTCTCTTGTTCAAATCTGGCACTTAGGGACTTCTGTCCTGAGGGAGTTTAGCTTGTGTATGTCCTAATTGTCCTGAGGGCGTATAGCTTGTGTACGTCCTTTTGTGTTCATGTATGTGGTGTGGGAGTTAGTGAATGTCTCATGTGATGCCCAGTATATATGTTATGAAAGAGACACAAAGGAATCTTGGTATCATACACTCGAACATACCTTGCAAGAAATGGTACGAATCGTTATCACTGATGATAAGGAAATTGATAATTCTAAGATTGTATCTGCTTTTTAATTCGTAGATAATTATTATTATTATTATTATTATTATTATTATTATTATTATTGTTATTATTATTATTATTATCATCATTATTATTATTGCTGTTATTGATGATAATAGTAATATTATTATTTTCATTATTATTATTATTATTATAATTATTATTATTATTATTATTATTATTATTATTATTATTATTATTATTATGGCCCAGGACGAGTTTGATGTATTGAAAAAATGTAATTTAATGTAGTAACCCAACCTTACAACAATCATGTCATAATCCTCTGGCTACAACGGGTCTGACAAAGCCCTCTGGTGGCCTTTGCGATCCTGGTACGCTACCGCTCTCAGGTTGAGCATGGTTGGCACTATAGACCAGTCGTTGATGGCGGCAAAAATTAGAATCATACACTCGTCCGTCTCATCTCACAGCAGTCGATGTCTTCTCACCTGCTTTTTGCCGAGGGCGAGACAGGAATGTGAACACATGAATGAACCTCGGTAGGTCTTGGATGCTTCTGCAAACGACTTGCACTGTAATCTTTATAAACGTTTTGTTAATCAAGATATAAGATGAAAGTGTGTTCCCCACATTTCTTTAGTCCCCGCAAGATCAGGAAAGAAAAAGATTAACCCGTTTTCTGTAGATTCTCCATAACCAGCTGCGTGAAGGGTCATAATGACTCTGTTTTACGGTAATTAGTTATTTCTTGTTTTGGTTGGCTGTTGTAAGATAGTCTCATCATTGTTCCCATACAACGTGTCTGTTAATTTCTGCAAAAAGATTAGAAAACTGATTCACTTGACATATACGATTGGAACCTTGATAAAATTGTATGGTATTTGAATACATTCTTTATAAAAGGCCCTTTTTTATGTGATTGTCCAATGTGATTTTTCCCCTCAGAAAAGTGATAAGTAGAGCGACTCTGTGTGTGTAGATATACCTCTAGAGTTGTATCTGACGCAGCTAGTTTGGGGAAAAAATCCATGACCTCACACTTCAGAATGTCTCTTATCGGGTAAAAGTAATTTGAATACCGTGCAAAATTAATGACAATCTTTGTGGAAGTTCTCACTGGCCTCCTGGCTGGCGCCTTCGCCCCATTCCCTCTCGCTCCTCCCTAAGAAGTTTTTCTAGATTGAATTTAAGAAAGAGAAATTTGACGATTTTTCGCGCTCATCTTTAAGAATCTTAGCCTTTGGAGCAGAAGGGTACGACCCTTACATTTAGCACATCCCCGGAGTACAACGGTGCGATCCCCGAGCACGACGGTACGACCTTGAACAGTGATGGCCTTGCCTTTGTCTATGAATCGTACCATCTTGCTCAGTGGCCACACTGGCGTGATCAAGAGTGTAATTAAAACCCTCGTTTTCTTCAGGTCTCACCTGCTCACTGTAGATGCTGTGCTGAGCAATATCCATAGCGTCTCTCTAAGTCTCTACTGTTCACTGTAGCTGCTGTGCTGGGCGGTGTCCTTACGTTCTCTTAACGTCTGTACTGCTCACCATAGCTGTTGTGATGACCAGAGTGGTGGTGGTGAAATTCTTATTGCAGCCGACTTCGCCAGTAAGGAAATGAACTGGAATACATCTTATCCTCGCGGGGTCAGGAACACGCGTAGATTCAAGTTCCTACTTTATGCACCAACATTTGTGTGAAGTGTGAAGTCACTACAGGTGCGGACATCCCGTCAAAGTTGGAGCTGATCTTCACTTTCAGTATCCTTAAGACTGAAAGTAATACCTGGGGACCTCCTTTTGTAACGTGTGATCATAGTGCGCACGTCAGGGATTACGCAGTGAAAGAGGAAGTGCCTCAGAGTCAAATGGGTGACCCGGAATGGGAGAAAGAGTGAGGAGGGAAGACTGTGGAATCTTAAAACACTTGGAGGTAGATTAGGAGGCTGGATTCCCAAACTGGGGAACAGAAGAGTGTGACAATTGACCCTGTGGAATCTACAGGGGATGCATAGAGAGATGTGTACGACCAAAAGGGAACAGAGAGAGAGATATAGGAGTGAGGGGAAAGAATCTGATAGAAGAGTAAAAAGAATGTAGTGTAACATATGTACACCACCAAAGGAACATATACAAACACATACAGACGACACAGAAGCCAGGCTGTATTCTAAAGTTATAAAGGGAACCTGAAATGTCTACGTCAGGGAAACAAACAGGAGGAGAAACAAGTGTCGTACGACACATAATTGTTAAGTCTGAGGAACACCTTAAACTATTTCCCTAGATTTATGAGGAACAGATTAAAAGTATACGAACAAATAATTAGATTAATGACTTGGACAGAAAAGTTATCGACACAGACGAGGACTTATGTGTAGAGTTGAACACAAAGTTTCCGAGTGTGTTAACGCCCGAAGATATGGAAGTCCCATTGCTACCAGCGAGGGAAGGGAGGAAACATCCTGGAAAATAGAGCAATAACTCCAGTGGATGAGACGAAACTGCTGGAGGTAGACCGGCATGAAGCTCAAGGACCAGGTGGCATCTCACCATGTGTACTCTGAGGCCATACAAGAGGCCCTTGGCAGATCACTGATGATGATACAGTCTCCCTGGACGAAGAGAGCCAGCGTGCCAGCATGATGTCAGTACAGAAGAAAGGCGGCAGTGACGTAGACGGAAACTGGAGACCAATATCCCGAACGAACATGACCTGCAAGATATCAGGAGGCCGATAGAGGATTTCTCAATTGGCACAAGGTACTTCAGTGAAAGCTGATACGGATTTAGAGAGAAGAGATTTTGCTTGGCAGATCTGTTTGATTGCTTTACGATTGTAACATCTTAGACAAAGTGGGGGAAATAGGGATGGGCAGGTGGAATGCGTATTCTTGGATTGTCAGAGGAGGGCACCTAAGATGGCTTGACAGCTGCTTAACTGAGAGGAAGAGAACACATGTCAAAGGAGCCTTCTCACGCTAGACAAAGGTAACAAGTAGAGATCCTCCTTGGGTCGTTGCTGGACCGCTGTTGTTTCATGTCCTTGTGAATGATCTGCCAGACGAGGGAGAATCAGATCCGAATTTGGTTGTTGTTGATGCCGAGATTATCAGAAGTGCGAGGAGACTGGGACTACGATGGACTGCAAAGAGACGTAGACAAAATGCGACAGTAGTCTGACATATGACCAGCGGAATATGACGCAGGAAAAATGCTAAGTCTCAGGATGGGATAAGAATCAAACCGACCAGCTTATGACCACCATATCTGGGGAAACAGATTGCGAGAGCTCTGTTGTCATTAGTGACCTAGGAATTGACACAGTGTGGAACTTGTCCCCAGAACATCTTGTGAAAAGGATCATTAAAAACGGGAGTTATACATTTATTGTCAAATCTGCTTTCATGTTTATGGACAGTGGGATGGTGAGGATGATATACACGACATAATCCGAGCTCAGGAGTTGCATAGAACTGCTGGAAAGCGTCCAAAGGAACGCACCAAGTAATGCACCGGGACTGACGGGCATCAGTTATGAAGAGAGGAAGGGAAGCCCTCAGTCAACCCTCTCTGGAAGAAAGAAGGATGAGGGGGAAACATGATAACCGCACGGAACAATTCTTTGAAGTTAGAAAAGAATGCAGAACAAGAGGACGTAATTGGATGTAAGGCAAGAGGAGTGTACGGGTGAGGGTTAAGGAATAATCTCTCAGAATTGTGGCTACATGGGGCCAGCTGAGGGAACAACTAGTATAAGTGAGGTACACTGAGAAAATTCAAATTGCTTATTTACAAATAAGTAATGGGACACTCTCACACACGCACACACACACACACACACACACACACACACACACACACACACACACACACAACACACAGTTATCATTAATGTGGTGTCTGTTATCTATTTATCCTGATATCATTATCTTTTGTCATCACCTGCACAAGACAACATCTTGCCTGACTTCCATAGCGTGTATATCCCTTTGACGTTGCATATTCCATCTTGTTTCACTTTCTTTTTTATTCGCCATACAATTATTGGCCACTTTTAACGATCGTTTGATCATCACTCTCCAACATATACCCGTTTTCTTTTTTTCATTATTCGCTGGCGTTTTTCATCGTGGCTGGCGTGTGTGACGGACGGTGGTAGGTGTGTGCATAGAGAGATTATTATAGTACGGGTGCCAGCGTCTGCCTCACACCCTCCTCATCCCGCTAACGACTCGCCTCGCCTCTCCTCCCGCTGCTCCTACTTTAACCACACACTATGTCTCGCATCTTTTTTTTTCTCTTTTTTTTTTTTTGTACGTGTTCAGAAGTTTTCTTTCATCTTCCTTTCCATCGTGTTGCGTGCGACAGTGATGAGTAGAGTGTGTTGCTGGGGGAGGAGGGAGGGAGGGAAGAGAGAGAGAGAGAGAGAGAGAGAGAGAGAGAGAGAGAGAGAGAGAGAGAGAGAGGCGCCCCAAGTGAGAGGCTTGGGAGAGAGTTCAGGCCAGAGGCGCCCTGAGGGAGAGGCTTGAGGAGAGTTCAGGCCTTCGTCTCCCTTAGAACTCCCTGAAATTCACGTCCATCTTGCCTCTCTCTTTTTCCGCTCCGTCAGTACACTACCCAGGCCTCAACTCCTCGATCACTGCTCCTCCCCGCCATCCCATCCCCCCCCCCACTTCTTGCCCCCACCACTGCCCCTTCGTCTGCTGTTCTCCCCGACGTCCCCCCTTCCTTCTTGCCCCATCCAGTGGCGCCCCACCCCGACAGACAGGATGCTGCTCCCCCGCCCACCACGTCAGAGCCCGGGACAATGTGCATTTATTCACCCCATAAAAAATCAGGACATAAAGAGGATTTGGTTTTCTTTATCAGTGCAGGAGAAGTGTGGGGGCCTGACTTCCATTATTTCTGGACAGAGAGAAAAGACGTGGACTATTCTCACGGTCCATTTGACCGCGGACAACCTGGCCTAGGGTGCTGTCAATTTCGGTAATGGTCGTGATGGTGGTAGTGGTCGTGATGGTGGTTGTGGTCGTGATGGTGGTTGTAGGTCGTGATGGTGGTTGTGGTCATGATGGTGGTTGTGGTCGTGATGGTGGTTGTGGTCGTGATGGTGGTAGTGGTCGTGATGGTGGTTGTGGTCGTGATGGTGGTTGTGGTCGTGATGGTGGTTGTGGTCATGATGGTGGTTGTGGTCATGATGGTGGTTGTGGTCGTGATGGTGGTTGTGGTCGTGATGGTGGTTGTGGTCGTGATGGTGGTTGTGGTCGTGATGGTGGTTGTGGTCATGATGGTGGTTGTGGTCGTGATGGTGGTTGTGGTCGTGATGGTGGTTGTGGTCGTGATGGTGGTTGTGGTCGTGATGGTGGTTGTGGTCATGATGGTGGTTGTGGTCGTGATGGTGGTTGTGGTCGTGATGGTGGTTGTGGTCGTGATGGTGGTAGTGGTCGTGATGGTGGTTGTGGTCGTGATGGTGGTAGTGGTCGTGATGGTGGTTGTGGTCGTGATGGTGGTTGTGGTCATGATGGTGGTTGTGGTCGTGATGGTGGTTGTGGTCGTGATGGTGGTTGTGGTCAGGATGGTGGTTGTGGTCAGGATGGTGGTTGTGGTCGTGATGGTGGTTGTGGTCGTGATGGTGGTTGTGGTCGTGATGGTAGTTGTGGTCGTGATGGTTGTTGTGGTCATGATGGTGGTTGTGGTCGTGATGGTGGTTGTGGTCGTGATGGTTGTTGTGGTCGTGATGGTGGTTGTGGTGGTAGTTGTGGTCATGATGGTGGTTGTGGTCGTGATGGTGGTTGTGGTCGTGATGGTGGTTGTGGTCATGATGGTGGTTGTGGTCGTGATGGTGGTTGTGGTCGTGATGGTGGTTGTGGTCGTGATGGTGGTAGTGGTCGTGATGGTGGTTGTGGTCGTGGATGGTGGTTGTGGTCAGGATGGTGGTTGTGGTCATGATGGTGGTTGTGGTCGTGATGGTGGTTGTGGTCGTGATGGTGGTTGTGGTCGTGATGGTGGTTGTGGTCGTGATGGTGGTTGTGGTCGTGATGGTGGTTGTGGTCGTGATGGTGGTTGTGGTCGTGATGGTGGTTGTGGTCAGGATGGTGGTTGTGGTCGTGATGGTGGTTGTGGTCGTGATGGTGGTTGTGGTCGTGATGGTGGTTGTGGTCGTGATGGTGGTTGTGGTCGTGATGGTGGTTGTGGTCGTGATGGTGGTTGTGGTCGTGATGGTGGTTGTGGTCGTGATGGTGGTTGTGGTCGTGATGGTGGTTGTGGTCGTGATGGTGGTTGTGGTCGTGATGGTGGTTGTGGTCGTGATGGTGGTTGTGGTCGTGATGGTGGTTGTGGTCGTGATGGTGGTTGTGGTCGTGATGGTGGTTGTGGTCGTGATGGTGGTTGTGGTCGTGATGGTGGTTGTGGTCGTGATGGTGGTTGTGGTCGTGATGGTGGTTGTGGTCGTGATGGTGGTTGTGGTCGTGATGGTGGTTGTGGTCGTGATGGTGGTAGTGGTCGTGATGGTGGTTGTGGTCGTGATGGTGGTTGTGGTCGTGATGGTGGTAGTGGTCGTGATGGTGGTTGTGGTCGTGATGGTGGTTGTGGTCGTGATGGTGGTTGTGGTCGTGATGGTGGTTGTGGTCGTGATGGTGGTTGTGGTCGTGATGGTGGTTGTGGTCGTGATGGTGGTTGTGGTCGTGATGGTGGTTGTGGTCGTGATGGTGGTTGTGGTCGTGATGGTGGTTGTGGTCGTGATGGTGGTTGTGGTCGTGATGGTGGTTGTGGTCGTGATGGTGGTTGTGGTCGTGATGGTGGTTGTGGTCGTGATGGTGGTTGTGGTCGTGATGGTGGTTGTGGTCGTGATGGTGGTTGTGGTCGTGATGGTGGTTGTGGTCGTGATGGTGGTTGTGGTCGTGATGGTGGTTGTGGTCGTGATGGTGGTTGTGGTCGATGGAGTGGTGATGGTGGTTGTGGTCGTGATGGTGGTAGTGGTCGTGATGGTGGTAGTGGTCGTGATGGTGGTTGTGGTCGTGATGGTGGTTGTGGTCGTGATGGTGGTTGTGGTCGTGATGGTGGTTGTGGTCGTGATGGTGGTTGTGGTCGTGATGGTGGTAGTGGTCGTGATGGTGGTTGTGGTCGTGATGGTGGTTGTGGTCGTGATGGTGGTAGTGGTCGTGATGGTGGTTGTGGTCGTGATGGTGGTTGTGGTCGTGATGGTGGTTGTGGTCGTGATGGTGGTTGTGGTCGTGATGGTGGTTGTGGTCGTGATGGTGGTTGTGGTCGTGATGGTGGTTGTGGTCGTGATCGTGATGGTGGTTGTGGTCGTGATGGTGGTAGTGGTCGTGATGGTGGTTGTGGTCGTGATGGTGGTTGTGGTCGTGATGGTGGTTGTGGTCGTGATGGTGGTTGTGGTCGTGATGGTGGTTGTGGTCGTGATGGTGGTTGTGGTCGTGATGGTGGTTGTGGTCGTGATGGTGGTTGTGGTCGTGATGGTGGTTGTGGTCGTGATGGTGGTAGTGGTCGTGATGGTGGTTGTGGTCGTGATGGTGGTTGTGGTCGTGATGGTGGTTGTGGTCGTGATGGTGGTTGTGGTCGTGATGGTGGTTGTGGTCGTGATGGTGGTTGTGGTCGTGATGGTGGTTGTGGTCGTGATGGTGGTTGTGGTCGTGATGGTGGTTGTGGTCGTGATGGTGGTTGTGGTCGTGATGGTGGTTGTGGTCGTGATGGTGGTTGTGGTCGTGATGGTGGTTGTGGTTCGTGATGGTGGTTGTGGTCGTGATGGTGGTTGTGGTCGTGATGGTGGTTGTGGTCGTGATGGTGGTAGTGGTCGTGATGGTGGTTGTGGTCGTGATGGTGTTGTGGTCGTGATGGTGGTTGTGGTCGTGATGGTGGTTGTGGTCGTGATGGTGGTTGTGGTCGTGATGGTGGTTGTGGTCGTGATGGTGGTTGTGGTCGTGATGGTGGTTGTGGTCGTGATGGTGGTTGTGGTCGTGATGGTGGTTGTGGTCGTGATGGTGGTTGTGGTCGTGATGGTGGTAGTGGTCGTGATGGTGGTTGTGGTCGTGATGGTGGTTGTGGTCGTGATGGTGGTTGTGGTCGTGATGGTGGTTGTGGTCGTGATGGTGGTAGTGGTCGTGATGGTGGTTGTGGTCGTGATGGTGGTAGTGGTCGTGATGGTGGTAGTGGTCGTGATGGTGGTTGTGGTCGTGATGGTGGTTGTGGTCGTGATGGTGGTTGTGGTCGTGATGGTGGTTGTGGTCGTGATGGTGGTTGTGGTCGTGATGGTGGTAGTGGTCGTGATGGTGGTTGTGGTCGTGATGGTGGTTGTGGTCGTGATGGTGGTAGTGGTCGTGATGGTGGTTGTGGTCGTGATGCTGGTTGTGGTCGTGATGGTGGTAGTGGTCGTGATGGTAGTTGTGGTCGTGATGGTGGTTGTGGTCGTGATGGTGGTTGTGGTCGTGATGGTGGTTGTGGTCGTGATGGTGGTAGTGGTCGTGATGGTGGTTGTGGTCGTGATGGTGGTAGTGGTCGTGGTGGTGGTTGTGGTCGTGATGGTGGTTGTGGTCGTGATGGTGGTAGTGGTCGTGATGGTAGTTGTGGTCGTGATGGTGGTTGTGGTCGTGATGGTGGTAGTGGTCGTGATGGTGGTAGTGGTCGTGATGGTGGTTGTGGTCGTGATGGTGGTAGTGGTCGTGATGGTGGTAGTGGTCGTGATGGTGGTGGTGGTGTGGTCGTGATGGTGGTAGTGGTCGTGATGGTGGTAGTGGTCGTGATGGTGGTAGTGGTCGTGATGGTGGTTGTGGTCGTGATGGTGGTTGTGGTCGTGATGGTGGTTGTGGTCGTGATGGTGGTTGTGGTCGTGATGGTGGTAGTGGTCGTGATGGTGGTAGTGGTCGTGATGGTGGTTGTGGTCGTGATGGTGGTTGTGGTCGTGATGGTGGTAGTGGTCGTGATGGTGGTTGTGGTCGTGATGGTGGTAGTGGTCGTGATGGTGGTTGTGGTCGTGATGGTGGTAGTGGTCGTGATGGTGGTAGTGGTCGTGATGGTGGTTGTGGTCGTGATGGTGGTTGTGGTCGTGATGGTGGTTGTGGTCGTGATGGTGGTTGTGGTCGTGATGGTGGTTGTGGTCGTGATGGTGGTTGTGGTAATGGTTGTAGTTAGTGGTTGATGGTTGTCGTGATAATGGCAGCGTTGTCAGTAAGGGGGATTGAGTGTTGGTCATAGTGATGGGGTAATGGTGATACTGGTGGTGGTGGTGGTGATTGTTGGAGGTAGTTGATGGTGACTGGTGTTGGAGATGATCGTAGGACAAGATGGTAGTTATGGTAATGGTAGTTGTAATGTTCATAGTAGTACAGGTGAGGCATGGTCTTAATGGTAGCAGTGGTTGGGGGTCGTTGTCAGCGCTTCCATGATTATGGTGGAAGTCGTGGTGGTAGTACGGATGTTGGTGATCATGATGATGTCAGTGGTGATGGTGGAGATTATGATGGTGTCAGTGGTGATGGTGGTGGTGGTGGAGATTATGATGGTGTCAGTGGTGGTGGTGTTGGAGATTATGATGGTGTCAGTGGTGATATCACAGTGGTGGTGGTGGAGATTATGATGGTGTCAGTGGTGGTGGTGTTGGAGATTATAATGGTGTCATTGGTGGTAATGATGGTGGTAGATATGATGGTTGAAGTGGGGGGTGGTGTAGTAATGTTGGTTCTAGTCCCCGTTAACTAATCTCCCTCCATCTTCCCCTCCCTCAGTGGTCTCCTTTCAGTTGCCACGCCCTTAGCGATCCCCCGTCCTTCTTCCCCGTCGCCCTCAGCATCCTCCCTTACACCTTGCCGCAGTGGTGTCCCCTTCTGTCCCCTTGACATTATAGATATAGTTCCTCCCTTCCCATTGATGGGTTCCAACCCGTTTCCTCTTAGCCTCAGTAGTCCCCTTTCCTAGGCCTTCAACTGTGTCCCCTCCCCACCTCGCCTACCGTCCGCCATTCTACCCACAACCTCATTAGCGTATTATACTACGACTTTCCCCCATTTTCTCCATCACTTTATGCATTGCCATCATCAACAGTGAATCTCTTTCATTCCTGTGCAAAAGCTCGGTTAATATGCGTTGGCCTGCGATGAGGTGATTGTACTGGCCATCTACGAAACCATGTCGCACTCTCGTGAATTGTGTTCGGTTCGTCGTTGTTGTTGCGCTCTACGTACGGCCTAGCTGTTCCTCCTCAGCCTGCAGGGACAGTGGACCAGCCATAGTGGCCACCTGTGTCTGGCTCTGTGGATGATTTGCTCGCCTAAATCGACCACATAGCACAAGGGGCAAACTGTTTGGCCTGTATTAACGTCCGCCACATATTTCCTCTGTTGGGTCACAACAAGTTGGCAGGTAACCAGCTATCGCAGTAACGACGATACCTCCCCTGGTAGGTAACCAGCTATCGCAGTAGCGACGCTACCTCCCCTGGTAGGCAAGGAGCAGCAGCAGGCAATATAAGCAGCCTGAGTTGGTCCCTGATACTGGAGGCGGAGGCTGCAGACCCTCGACTTGTTGACTATGAGTAACGAGAGGCCGGCTTGGCGGGCCAGGCTCCCTGGGCTGTGTGTGTGTGTGTGTGTGTGTGTGTGTGTGTGTGTGTGTGTTGCCTTCCCTCAAGCCACTTGGCCTCCCCTTGTTCTCTCATGTCCTCTGTAACTGTGTTTACCCATTACCTGCCACCGGCAACAAGACTGCTGCATAGCTCGACATCCGGGCCAGGCTGAGGCCCTTCACTTCCCGATTGTTAACGGCGTCCTTGTGTGTTTGTGTGTGCCTTGTTTGTCTCGGTGCCCTACGGAGAAGGCGAGGTGCAGCGTCTCCTCCTCTTGTGCAGGGTAATTGTCGAAGGCGCGCCACTAATCTGATCAATAATTACCCGGGAGGCAATTATACCCGGCCACCCACTTATCTCAGCAACCTTCATTAATCATATGACTTATTAGTCGCTCGGATACCCCATCTCTCCCCAGGGCTGCCCTAGCCCCAACCCCACCCTCTCTGGCCTCAGGACTCTCCCCTGTCTCCAGGGCTGCCCTAGACCCCCCGGCCTCAGGGCACCCCTGGCCCCATAACACTTCCCATGAACCCATAACCTCCCTTACCATGAGCCATGTGACGCACTCACCCTCTGATCTTGAGACATAGCTCCATCCTGGCTCCAGCATGCTGTAATCACAGACACCCCCCCCAGCTACCACTTGACACCGGCACACCTTCGTACCACTTGACACCAGCACACCCTCGTACCACTTGACACCAGCACACTCTCGTACCACTTGACACCAGCACACTCTCGTACCACTTGACACCGGCAAAAGAAAGAAAAGAAAAAAAAAAAAAAAAAAAAAAATATATATATATATATATATATATATATATATATATATATATATATATATATATATTATTTTGCTTTGTCGCTGTCTCCCGCATTTGCGAGGTAGCGCAAGGAAACAGAAGAAAGAAATGGCCCAACCCACCCCCATACACATGTATATATACACACACGTCCAAACACGCAAAACCTAAACACCCATACATCTCAGTGTACACATACATATACACACACAGACACATACATATATACCCATGCACACAGTTCACACCGCCTGCCTTTATTCATTCCCATCGCCACCTCGCCACACATGGAATTCCATCCCCCTCCCCCTCATGTGTGCGAGGTAGCGCTAGGAAAAGATAACAAAGGCCCCAGTCGTTCACACTCAGTCTCCAGCTGTCATGCAATAATGCATGTACATACACCTTACGGACGACAAGAGTCGGCCATCATCATTTTCAAGGTTAGATACAGAAGTAAGGTGAGGGAAGAGGAGCAGCACGGTGATCCCATCGTTGTAAGGAGGTGCAGAACACCTGGTCACTGGGGTGGATGGAAGCTGTGGAGGGCGGTAGTACCTGCAGTGTCGCCCCGTGGGTCAGCCAGGGTCCACTGTTTGTAATTCACGTAGGCTGCTCCATCCACAGCTCGATCCATTTTCAGGATAGGCGATGCTGCTGAGGCGGCCCAACTCATCACTCTCTCTCTTCCCACACTACCCCAGTGCACGCCTGATCCAGCCTCACACCCTGCCACTCACCCATGATCTAGCCTCACTTCCTTTCACATAACCCTGGCTCTGCTTCGCACTCTGCCACTCTATTCATACCCAACCTCACACCCTGACCCAGCCTCGCACCCTGCTCCCCTGCTCTGATCCAGCCTCACACCCTGCCACCCAGCTCTGACCCAGCCTCACAATCTACCACATAACCTCACACCCTGCCATCCATCCCTGACCCAGCCTCTCATCCTGCCACCGTGCCTCACGGTATACTGTGCCTCCCAAGCCAACCCCCTCTCACGGAGCTTACCATTAAGCTGTTATTCAGGCAAGGTGTCACCTGCCCAGTCGATCTCTTGTATCGTACAGCGCTGGTCTCTCACTGCTGCGGTCCCGTGGGTAACAACATGCCATCTACATACAGAACTGAGAGGGAGATGTAGAGGGGAGCGGAACGGGGAGAGGGCAAGCAGAGATGGGTAATGGAAGGGAAATGGGAAAAAGAGAAAGAAAGCAGGAAGGGACAAATGGAAAGGAAGCAGACAGGGAGGGAAAGAGAGGAATTTGAGGTGATTCTGGGAAGGAAAAGGTTGAGAGAATATGGTACAGGGAGAGGGGGAGTCAGAGAGAGCGAGGGGCTGGAAATTCTCCCATTCTGTATTATTACTTTAAAAAAAGAAAAAAACGTAAGCTGAGAGATGACTTACCCTTTGAGACTCAGTCGTCTGTTTCTGATGCAACCTTGATAAGGCGAGAAACAGCAGACTGGTATGTAAGAAATGTATATATATATATATATATATATATATATATATATATATATATATATATATATATATATATATATATATATATCCCCTGGGGATAGGGGATTAAGAATACTTCCCACGTATTCCCTGCGTGTCGTAGAAGGCGACTAAAAGGGGAGGGAGCGGGGGGCTGGAAATCCTCCCCTCTCGTTTTTTTTTTTTTTTTTTTTTTTAAATTTTCCAAAAGAAGGAACAGAGAATTGGGCCAGGTGAGGGTATTCCCTCAAAGGCCCAGTCCTCTGTTCTTAACGCTACCTCGCTAATGCGGGAAATGGCGAATAGTTTGAAAGAAAAAAAAAAATATATATATATATTAGTGTATGATGGAAGCCCTTTCTCACATACACATCATGTTAAAATCCACCACATTCCTGCAGTAATTCACTTTTCTAGACAAATTTTCCATATGTCTTAGACCTTTCCTCATTCCAGGAGGTTGACCAAAGACATCTTCTCCATAACTCTTCAACATCTATTTATTAATGTACACAACGTTTCGCCTATGCATTAGTCATCTTCAGGTGCAAGTAAATTACGCAAAACACGAGGCACTAAATCAACAATCTCCACCGTAGGAAAGTGGAGGTAGAATTCGCGTCTAGTCCCGAGAGATAGTGTATAAGACAGGTCAAGGTGCAGAGGATATTGGTTTGGGAGAGAGGATGGGTCGGAGCAACATGGGAAAGGCAGGGTTTGACACAGATGTCACCCCGATCAGTGGTCAGGCGCTGTGACCTCACTCGTTAGCCTGATCCTCTCAGATCTCCCTGGGCTGGTATGGGAGGGGTTCTCTGCTGCAGGTGACGTTGCCGGCCGGGTCTTCTACTCGCCGTCGAATTGGTCGACCATCAAACAGGGGGATTGTGGCCACTGTGTTAGACCGTGTGTTGACTGCCACGTATATAGACAGCTTTCATAACTTGTACGCGCCGTATACCCGTGCTGGACGCGATGATGCTCGTGTTTCTTTTCGTATTATCAACTGTGACGTCAGGCCTTGTGTAGGCGCCCCTTCATTAATGTGGTCAATGATGCGTCGTCCCAATATGGCCCACTTTGTGGTTTGTGCAGTTCCCAGTCACACAGCGGTGTTGGTATATCACGTCGTCCTTAACCAGTGTGTCCCGAGTGGCACCTGGTGTTGTTACGCATGTGAAGGTTGGCTGATTTAGGGATTTTGCAGTGCATGACAACTCTCGGCTCTCTCTCTCATTATCTGTAGGAATACAGGTCTTTGCCACGATATCCATGACTGCTTTTTTCGTCTTTCTTGTATGCTGGAGTGAATATGTGACGAGTGTATGTTGCGAAGTTGTTTTGCTGCTCTGATGGGAGTGATGACGTGTGCCGGTGCAGAGGTGTCCTCAGAATGGCATTGAGAATTAGTGTTGGAGTAATAATTGTTGAACCACGGTGATCCTTGGTCCAAGAGAGGCCACGAGGAGCATGCTTGCAAGGCTCTGCGGGTGATTGCCCGTACAGCGCTGTCCTTGTAGCTATCGATACACCCTCCCTCATGATCTAGATGGGCTGTGATGAAGATATCCACAGTACTTCAGCCAGTCAGTATTTAAGTTATGTGAGAACTGTAACGAGTATGGCAGAATAGAGGAGGAACAGAGGAAATTTGTAAAGAGTATTGTGAACAAGGCAGGAAGTGATCCAAAACGTTTCCATAGATTCGTCAGAGTAAATTGTCAGTTAAAGATCATTAAATGAGGCTGAGGGATTCAGACCATGTATTATGGAGGAGGAGGAAGAGTTTTGTCAGGAAATGAATAATAAGATCAAAAGTGCTTTCACAATGGAAGACAATATAGCTCAAGCAAAAGTAATGGAATGGGGAGGAGGTCTTGGAAGACCCTGAAATATCTCTAGAGAGGACGTAAAGAGAATACGAAAGGTTCTAACCCCATATAATAAGAGTCTTGATGAAGGTTTTTCATATGTGCTGAAGATGTGTACAGGTGTACGTGGTAGAGCACTTGAAATGTTGTTCAAAATATAGCTGGAAAAATGTAAAGTGTCAAAGAATGAAAAGACATTGTGTGTGAGGAAGAAGACAAGGAGTAGGCGCTGAACTACAGCCCAGTCTTCCGGAGGCGTGTGGTCTGTAAGGTACTGGAAAGCAAATGCCTCCAGCAGAGACCGGGCTTCTTAAGTGTGAGAATGCGAACCTCTTAGATTTCTGCGCGAGAGTTGGCTCTGTATTAGACAGATGAGGAGGCTTGATATGAGTGTCTGTATCGGGACTGCCAGAAAGCATTTGACGCTAACACACAGGAGAATGATCAAGAAGTTGGATCTTCTGGCAGGAATAAGGGGTAGACTTCTTCGATTGATGGAGAGATGATCTCAGTAGGGGGAACAGAGAGCACAAGTCTTGGGAACCTTCTCGAAATGGATTAACGTCACCAGTGTGTGTGCTGCCGGGATCTCTCCTGAGGTCATTACTCTTCTTGATCAATGTGAATGACTTCCAGACTTGCTGCCAGAGTCATGAGGGAGGCTGAGAGCGAGGAGGATGGCTCAGCTCACAAGGGGACCTAGACAGACTCCGAAGTTTGTCTGGTAAATGGTTGAGGAAACGCAGCTGGAGTTGATATAAAGGGGATTGGAGAGAGTGAAAAAAGATCTCAGAATGAATGTTATGTAGCATAAGCTGAAGGAACGTGTGTGAGAGGGACCTGGGAGTTAACATCGTCCCTAACCTTACGTTAGAGGCCCACATAAGGAGGACAATAATGGAGAAAGGCTGTGTGTGTCTCCAGTATTATAATGATATTCAAGGTGGATAAAGAAGTGCTCAGCAAGCTTTTCATATCCGACAGTCGGCCGAAACTAGATGATGCTTCTCATGTTTGGTTACCAGAATTAAAGAAGCACAAAGATGTAGTAGGAGGAGAGGAGCGCGTTAAAAATGGTCCCGGAGTTTCGAAGGATTAATTAAAGGGAAAGGCAAGAGGCCTTATATTTGCCCACCAGGGAAGAGAGAAGAATGAGTGGTGATCCTGACCACAACCCATAAGTTTGTCAGCCACTGTCGATGACGTAGATCGTAAACAGTTCTTCAAGAGATGTAGGAATTGAACAACCAGAGTCCACAACAACATGAAATTAGAGAAGAGACTTGTGAGAAGGGATATAATGAATTGCTTTATAGTACAGGTATTGTAGATGAGTGGAATAAACTGGGTTTTTACAACATACAGAAGTTTAAGCTGTATGAAATTATAAAGTTCAAGACATGGGGCCCTGCGAATGTAGAACTCCCTCCATAATAGAACAAATTGGTAATTACGGATAGGCATGACCTCACATATGCAGCAGTAAAAAGCTACCTTTTGATACCCTAAACTTACCACCTCTCATGTGGATACTTATTGCTCCCTCACACTGACATCTGAGATGTCCAGCGATGATGTCCTCTGTGCTATTGTCCATACTCACCGTCACCACCAGGAAGGGTGACAGACTCCGCCTCCTTTATTAAAACTCAAAGTCGGTTCACATCTTTCTAACATCCTTACCGCTAAAGTAAGCTTGGATGGACATATGTAACAAACCATAGCATTGTGGGCCTCCGTGGTGTAGCGGCTAGTGTTGCTAAACGTTACGATTTTCCTGGCCGATCCCACAGGTTTGATCGAGTTTGCGGCAGTCGGCCCACAGTCAACCCAGCTGTTCATCTCCCCAAGGGTTTAGTCGATAAATTGGTACCCCAGTCTTTTCTGTTTACTGTTCCTCGTCCTTTGTTTACTACCTCAACTGTAGTCTAATCCCGTTCCAGTATGTTGGCCTTCTCTTAACTTCTTGTTTACCCCATCAACCTTGACTGACACCATTCACAACGACCTGTTGTAAGTATCATTTATAGTTTATTGTTCCGTAACTATAATGTCTCTACTTCAGCATGTCTTAATGCTGCTAACTGTTGCAGGTTGTGCCCGGGAGCTGCGCGTCAAGGGCTGGCCCGAGCGCGTTTGTGACGGGGTCGTCGACTGTGAAGATATGTCCGACGAAGACCAGTGCTCCAACTGCGGCTCCGGAGCCTTCAGGTAATGTCCAGGGGAACCAGTGCTCCCACTGTAGTTGTGTAAGGAGCCTACAGGTAATGTCCAGGTAGTAGGGAGGGGGACCAGTGCTCCAATTGTGGCACTGGAACCTTCAGGTAAAGTCCAGGTGGAAGGAAACCAGTGTTCCAGCTGTGCTTCTCGGAACCTTCCCGTGATACTCAGGTGTTCCTTGATTTCACCTGTGGGGAAGCCTCCAGGTAACTCCTCGGTGTTTTGTACATATCTGGTCTACATCCTTGCCTGGGGCAGCGTGTGAGACCTTCATAAATAATGTCTGAGTTCATTGTCGTAGTTTTTTTTTTTTGTTCAAACTTTGGTTGAACAAAAGACATTGAAATACACAAGAGAAACGTCTTTGGTTAATGAATGTGTGAAGTGACTCAAAAAGCAGAACGGTACGATCTTTGAGAACAACTGAACTTTAAGGGTCAGGTCAGAGGTCGGGTCATCATCCTGAAGAAACATACCTTCGTGCTCAAGGGTCGTATCGTCGAGGTCAAGGGTCACGTCGTTCGTACTTGAGGCGTAAAGAGTTACCGGAGAGGGTTACTGCAGCCAGATACTATTTGGACTGAAGACTTGCACAAGTTAAACACGACCGCATCATCATTGTGGTCATTCCATGGTACGTGTGTAGCCGGTTCCAGGGGTGACCATCTTCCAGATTAGGTTCTGGATCAGGAAATGTGTCCTAGAATGCCATCATCGCCGTCAGACAGTTCTACCAGGATTCATCCATCAGTGGAACTCTCTGTGACAAATGCCATGCATATTGTGGGCAGGAAGGATCGTCACATACTGAATGAAGTTTTCATTCATGACTTAACCAGATGGACCTGGCTGCCTCACTCCACGTTGCCCCGCTGTCAGTAGGAACAGCGTCCCAAGGGCTTCCCTCATTATGGTCTCCACAAAACCACATTGTGAAGTGTGTGCTTACGTACACCACAGTCACTCTGATCCCCGGCTCCTGGGGCTGCCCTCATCCTGCGTCATCTATACGTCATACTTACTTCCACTACGTTGTTGTAACAGGTATGATAGGCAGGGTGACTCTCGCCTGACGGCAGTCATCAGCACACAGTGGAACCAGTGCAGGTGAGGTATCATCCCGTCATCAGATCTTCACACTCCAGCCACATCAGCATGCAGGACGCTCCCTCCACAACCCACCATCTCCTCGGGGTAAGCCTCTCGTCCAAGCTCGTCGAAGAATGTTTGCAGAAACTTGTCCAAAACGCACCTAGCTCGTATGTCTTTCCCTCCCGATCCTCCATTCTTCACGATAGTTCTGGACGACCTTCCGAGGAATGCCACTCCGTCAGTAGGTGGAGGGAAGGTGGCTCCGTCATGCCATCCTCAACCCCGTGATCTCGACTGTGCAAATCTTGGGTAGGATGGCATGGCCTTTGACCTGACCTGGAAGAGTTATGTCAAAAGGCCAAGCTATCATATCCCGCGGTCGTACCCTCCTGGTCCGGGAGTTTACACGCATCCAGTCCAGAGTTGGAAAGTTCCACGTTTGACCCAACTCTCGCACGTGTCCATGCTCGCCGATTTTTTATTTATGATTGTCTTCCCTCTGTAGCATCTTTCATGTTTGATTTTCCAGAGAAATTGATATCTTCATCGAGCGAAGATGATGGTTGTGTGAGCGCTTGGGCAGTAGAGTGATGGATGGGCATCATCTATACTCAAGAATCAAAACGTCAGAGCAGGATAACTCCTCTGGAAAGTTGAATATGAAAGTTCCAGAATAAAAAATGAATGGGCGAGTGAGTTAATTAATCGGTCTTGGTGCTGGAGCTTCCATTGTACTTGTATGTCTTCCAGTATTCAGTTCTTTACGCCTCGGTGTATGGTAGTCCATCCAGTGTTGCCATAGACTTGTGTTACCTGTCCTCGCCAGCTTCCTCAGTGATCGTGCCAGACAAGATGGGGAAACGTAATTTTTTGGTCGCTTTTACTTATGTTGTCTGTGTTTTGTATTACAAAGCTGGTCGCTGTCAGCTGATGCCCCTTACTTAGTACTCGTCGTTGTGGACAATATGTTTACTCAAAGAAAAGAAAAAATCTGAGATTTTCGATGAATCGAAGTCATCACTAATGTGGAGGTTCATCTTGTACGTGATAATAGACTTAAGCTCACGTTTTGGTTCATGATTTTGTCCTGTTACCACTGCACTGTACTGGCGAGACATGAACCAGTCTACAGCGATATGTACATCATGCACCAACGCTACCCGCTGGGTCGACCTTACCAGCTGGAAAAAGTTACTCGACCCCAGCGACCACCACACACTGTCACACCCTCGACCACTCCTGGCTGCCAATGCCCACCAGAGTATAATACTGTGACAAAACTTGCTAGATTTTTATGTGTGATTACGTGTCTCTCTAAGTGGCCTCAAGAGACCTTCAGTTATTATAGCGGGTCACAAGAGAAGCGCCTGTTATCATGAGCTGCACATTCGTCAGGGGAAATTGTTATCTTTCTACGATATTGATTGGTTGACGGCGTCCTTCATGATAGGTTCTGATCTTGAGTCATCCTGTTCAGGATAACGAGGGTGGCACAGTCATTAGACACTGTGCGAGTCTGTGCCACACACGACGGACTCCCAGCCCGCCAGGGGACACGGAGCCAGACTCGCCACGCATTTGCATGTTAATGATATTTGGAGGAGAAGCAACAGAGTTATGACGCAGGGGGTGATTAGTGGTGGAGGAAGTCTGTGTTTTGTCAAGTGATGTGGACGGATGGCTTACATCAGATACCTGCTTCGTTAACACGGGATGAAGAGCACACACACACACACACACACACACACACACACACACACACACACACACACACACGCGCGCGCGCACACAAGGGGACATAGACGCTAGAGTTGGTCCGATAGATCGTTGTTGAAGTTCAACCCGAGTCGATGTAGATATTATCTAGCGGGAGATGAGCTGAAGGAATGTGTCTGAGAGAGACATGGGAGTCGTCATCGTACATAACTATCGCCACTGTCCCACCTTAGAAGATTGGTTAAGGAGACCAACTGTCTGCTGGCACATATAAAAACTGCGATAAGTTCGTGGATAAGGAAGCATTCAGCAAGCTGTTCATGCCCAACACAAGGACAAAACTAGAATATGTTTGGTCACCACTCCTAGAGAAGCGCAAAGAGCTGAAAGAGAAGGTCCAGAGGAGGACAACGAAGATGATTCCAAAATAGAGAGGCCTTAGATTTTTCCCACCTTTAAAGAAGGAAGAGTGAGGAGTGACCTGATCACGACCGTAAAGTTTTTAAACCAAACTGTCGATGTTAACAGCGAACAGTTCTTCGAAAGATTTAAGGATAGTATAACCACAAAACAAGATTCAAGTAAAGAATTACTTTGACAGTATAAGAGTGGATGATATAGAAATATGGATGCGTGCACCATATAGAAACTTTTAAAAGACTCGATGATAATGAAGCTCCTGCGCAGGGGCCAGATGGGATACCAGCTGTGTTCGTGAAGAAGACCAAGACAACAGTAACGTATGCTGATGCTAACGTGAGGAAGCATCGGCGAAAGTAGCATGGCAGATATAGATGAAATGACACACACAGGAGGATCTAATTCCGAAACAAGATAGACTAGTTAGACCGACGCCTCATATACAAATTCACGGACTTTTGATCAAATACAATTGCATAAACGAAGGCCAGCGTGGATTTGTACCAGGCGACAGCACACAAACACAACCACTAGTTCACTACAATGATGTTAACAACACTGTTGTAAGGATTGAGAATGGACTTTCCTGGAGCCTCTTTGACAAGGTGTACTAAGTTTGATGAGAGCAAATGGTAGAGTAAACCAAGGAATTAGATGAAAGAGTTCCTCACAGAGAATTACTCAAGATGATTCCACATCGGAACCAGAAGCTGCCCCTTCGGGAGCACCACAGGAAAAGGTGGTACTGGCCTCAGTACTGTTGAACATACTGACCTGATACAGACACAAGAGTGGAGGAAGGTATGGTCAAGTACGTCGTGGACGACGCGAGTGTAAAATGGGAGCGGAAATGATCAAAGCTACAACAGGTTCTGAAGAACTTTATATATGATCAGAAGAGAACCTCGTTGCAGTCAATAAAGAGAAATTGGAACAAATAAGTCATGGAACCGATAACGGTTTATCGGCGTCCCGATACAAAAGGCCCCACCTGTAAAAGACATAAACAGTGAAGAAAACTCCAAGATGTAGTTTACCATGAATAAGAATCGAGAATTCAGAGATTGAGCACTTCGATAAGATAACACTGGCAAGCCTAATAATGAGTGGTATGATAACGAGGACTTTCACGACGAGAGACGGACGACTTATCAGGAAAATATGGAGCAGTATAGATAAGAAGCGAAATTGAATACAGATGCGCTGACCAGTCAAACGAATGGAAATAAACACGCGATAGAGAAGTCAGAAGCAATTTTACTTGTCATATTGATGGACTCGGAAGATACTGAACTGCCATGAGAGGATGAAAGACCTCACTTTGTATAACCTTGGGAAGAAGCAGGGGAAGATACATGGTTATGTATTACACAAGACAGCCGTTGAAAAGGATCAAAGTGGATGTCATGGATTTAATAGTACACGAGAAAGAAAGATACGGATTATTCAGGTTTGGAGCAATACCTTGGAATACGTGTAAGTCTGGAGCAATACCTTGGAACATATCAATAATATATCAAACAAGAATATACCAGCCAGGCAAAATAAAGTTTGACAATATTTATTGTAGTACCAGGAGAAACAGGAAACACACAAGGACTGGCTGTTGAAATATTTGAAACAATACTAGAGAGGTGGCTGAAGTCGCTCCTTGATGAACCTTAGATCGACGGTGATGGGAGGTGCGTGGAGGGAGGCGGAGGGGTTCAGTATCATTCATCAAGCCAGACAGGTGATGATGGCTACGTGTTAGCTATGCCATAAGGGCGAAATTTCGTCATTAGTAAGTAGGAAGTCTTTATGTGTCTTTGCTTTGCTGCCTTTTTCTTCTGCAGCATTTAAGGGCACTGCATCTAGGTCAGTAGTGGTAAGGCCAGACCACCTCGCTTGGACCTTGGGTCTGTGTTATGTTTCTCTCTCTCTCTCTCTCTCTCTCTCTCTCTCTCTCTCTCTCTCTCTCTCTCTCTCTCTCTCTCTCTCTCTCTCTCTATCTATCTATCTATCTATCTCAAAGACAGAGATGGAAAACAAAAGTAGAGGTTGAGAAATACTATGTCCATCGACATATTTGCCACACCATTATAGCCGCGTAAGATTACAGTCCATGCCACTCCCACCGAGATGAGGTTGGGACACACGTAAAAACACCAGAGGTCTGGTGTGTGTGTGTGTGTCTTTTAACCTTGTGGCCTAGGTAGCCGGACGCCCTGCCCAGGGTTCGAGGCCGACCCGTCGTCTCATTATGTCGTCCATCATCTGTATAGATTACGACTGTAGCAAGCTGTTACTGTCCTTCAGCAGATAAGCACGGCGTGGACTAATAGGTCTTCTGTTATCTGGCTTTTTCACGTACTACCAAGTTCCTCCTATCTGTCATGTCTGGTGCAAAGGGTATTGCAGCACTTGTACTAGCTGAGGAACAGCTTCCACCGTTGTCACCTCCAGCAGGAAGGTCTCCTGACTCGCCTGCGTGTTTATCACCCCAAGTGCTGTGTGTGTGGGGCTGGTCGCAATGGCTGACTGGTTCAGTAACGGAAGCATCCTATACTTGTGCCATAATGTGCTCACACAAGACTGGCAACCATCATTACCTCACGTCTTGAGTTCCTGCTATGATAATGTTACGTGTCAGCCTTTGATATGACCTTAATGGGTCAGGGCGAAGGTCACGACGCCCATACCCAGTGAACCAGATGAAATGTCGAGCGAAGGTAATGATGCGAGTTGAGGCAACGAGACGTGAACCTTTGACCTCGACGCCAAGGTCACATCACTCCAGTTTTGCAGTTCGTCAGAGAAATAGGCGATGCTTCTTTGTCAGTATCGTAAATAGAGAAGACGGTAGCTTGAGAATGTGGAGGATCCAAAACCCAGTATTATGTGAGGATGTCAACACTTGATCGCCCGATGTCAGACGTGGGTTCGGTCTGCGACGTCAGACGTGGGTTCGGTCTAGTGATGTCAGACGTGGGTTTTGTCTGGTGATGTCAGACGTGGGTTCGGTCTAGTGATGTCAGACGTGGGTTTTGTCTGGTGATGTCAGACGTGGGTTCGGTCTAGTGATGTCAGACGTGGGTTAGGACTAGTGATGTCAGACGTGGATTCGGTTTGCGACGTCAGACGTGGGTTCGGTCTAGTGATGTCAGACGTGGGTTTTGTCTGGTGATGTCAGACGTGGGTTCGGTCTAGTGATGTCAGACGTGGGTTTTGTCTGGTGATGTCAGACGTGGGTTCGGTCTAGTGATGTCAGACGTGGGTTAGGACTAGTGATGTCAGACGTGGATTCGGTTTGCGACGTCAGACGTGGGTTCGGTCTAGTGATGTCAGACGTGGGTTAGGACTAGTGATGTCAGACGTGGATTCGGTTTGCGACGTCAGACGTGGGTTCGGTCTAGTGATGTCAGACGTGAGTTCGGTCTGGTGATGTCAGACGTGGGTTCGGTCTAGTGATGTCAGACGTGGGTTAGGACTAGTGATGTCAGACGTGGATTCGGTTTGCGACGTCAGACGTGTGTTCGGTCTAGTGATGTCAGACGTGGGTTTTGTCTGGTGATGTCAGACGTGGGTTCTATCTGGTGTTGAGATGAGGGTCAGATGTCACGGATTATATATTCATTTTACCAGTATGAATATATCAGCCAATTTTCTTGAAAGACAGATGTGTGGATAATCTTCGCCTTTATCTTGCATGAGTTTCGAAGTGGGGTTCAGCTTGACCGTGAAATGGCGGCGTGAAGAAGTACCAAAGCATCGATATAGACCCATGCATACAACTTGACTGTCATTCTGGCGAGATGAAAAATGCGTTCCATCAGAGCACTTGGACTCGCTGTCAGTAAAGACATTCTTTGCAAGTTTAAATCCTGGTGACAGAGGAATGAGGGGGAAAAAATTATGAGTGAAATAGATAGACGGCGGTTACTCACCGTCGGACTGCAAATACGTGATGCCCTAAGGAACATAGATTGAAATGATGATAATTTAGCTCTGTCATGTTGAGATGAGTAATAATGGATGGATGAGCATACATTGGTAGGTTTTCTATATATGCTAAACTTAAACTTGTTTCCTTACCTATGGATCATACAATCTAAAAATGGTGACATACCATTCTTTTCATTTCTACAGTAAATTTGATGGAAGGTACTAAATTGTTAAGTAAGGGAAGAAATGTTTGTAAATTTTCATTTGTTGGCCAAACTCAAAGAACATCATCTACATACCTGAATCAAATTGCATTAGAAGGTAAGATATCCTTTAGTAATTTTGTTTCAAAAAATTCAATATAATGATTATTTATTACAAGTAAAAGAGGGTTACCCATTGCCATACCAAATTTTTGAGCATAATAATCTCCATTGAATTGAAATACATAGTCTTTTAAACATTATGTTATCAGTTCACTGAAAACAGACTTTGAAACAGGTAAATGATTATCATCCAAAACATCAAATAAATATTCTAAAAGGTCATCAACTTGAACTTTTGTGAAAAGTGAGGAAACATCAAAGCTAACAATTTTGAAATAAAAATTAACTTTTTTTTTTTTTTTTTTTTTTCCAAAAGAAGGAACAGAGAAGGGGGCCAGGTGAGGGTATTCCCTCAAAGGCCCAGTCCTCTGTTCTTAACGCTACCTCGCTATCGCGGGAAATGGCGAATAGTATAAAAATATATATATATATATATATATATATATATATATATATATATATATATATATATATATATATATATAGGTACAGTAGGGTTGAGGGTCAAGTCAATTGGGAGGTAAGTTTGAATGGAGAAAAACTGGAGGAAGTAAAGTGTTTTAGATATCTGGGAGTGGATCTGGCAGCGGATGGAACCATGGAAGCGGAAGTGGATCATAGGGTGGGGAGGGGGCGAAAATTCTGGGAGCCTTGAAGAATGTGTGGAAGTCGAGAACATTATCTCGGAAAGCAAAAATGGGTATGTTTGAAGGAATAGTGGTTCCAACAATGTTGTATGGTTGCGAGGCGTGGGCTATGGATAGAGTTGTGCGCAGGGGGATGGATGTGCTGGAAATGAGATGTTTGAGGACAATGTGTGGTGTGAGGTGGTTTGATCGAGTAAGTAACGTAAGGGTAAGAGAGATGTGTGGAAATAAAAAGAGCGTGGTTGAGAGAGCAGAAGAGGGTGTTTTGAAATGGTTTGGGCACGTGGAGAGAATGAGTGAGGAAAGATTGACCAAGAGGATATATGTGTCGGAGGTGGAGGGAACGAGGAGAAGTGGGAGACCAAGTTGGAGGTGGAAAGATGGAGTGAAAAAGATTTTGTGTGATCGGGGCCTGAACATGCAGGAGGGTGAACGGAGGGCAAAGAATAGAGTGAATTGGATCGATGTGGTATACCGGGGTTGACGTGCTGTCAGTGGATTGAATCAGGGCATGTGAAGCGTCTGGGGTAAACCATGGAAAGCTGTGTAGGTATGTATATTTGCGTGTGTGGACGTATGTATATACATGTGTATGGGGGTGGGTTGGGCCATTTCTTTCGTTTGTTTCCTTGCGCTACCTCGCAAACGCGGGAGACAGCGACAAAGCAAAAAAAAAAAAAAAAAAAAAAAAAAAAATATATATATATATATATATATATATATATATATATATATATATATATATATATATATATATTATAAAGAGTGAGGCTGGATGTGGAAAGAGAGCTGTGGTTTCGGTGCATTATACATAACAGCTAGAGAGTGAGTGTGAACGAATATGGCCTTTGTTGTCTTTCCTGGCGCTACCTCGAGCGCGGGGTGGGGAGGGGGTGCAATTTTATCGTGTGGTGGGGTGGCGACGGGAATGGATGAAGGCATCATGTATGAATATGCACATGTGTGTATGTCTGTGTATATGTATGTATACGTTGAAATGTATATGTATGTGTATGTGCGTGTGTAGGCGTGTATGTATGTACATGTATATGCGGGTGGGTTGGGCCCTTCTTTCATCTGTTTCCTTGCGCTACCTCGCTAACGCGGGAGACAGCGACAAAGTATGATAATATGATAATAATAATGTGGTGTGTGTGTGTGTGTGTGTGTGTTTTGTATGGTAGGAGTTACCTCAATACTCACAGATTTCACAGCAGTTAAGATCACAGTGTTGCTGCAGGGCGCGAGGGTAATTCTGATGGCAAGGTTTGGTGTGCCTAGGTCCAGGTGTGCGTAGTGTCACAGGAGGAGCGGACTACCGTGACTCCCCAGAGGCTAACCTGGGTCTCGAACATGGACCTCGCCGAGTTATCTCGTGATCGTGGATCCATTCACTCTGGGTCCCTTTAGTGAGGTCCATTGTTGGTGGTAGACACATCGAGTAGCATGTGTTGTCCTTCGTCATATACCTTGAAGCATTTGTTACTTGTCCAGGGTGACGGTCGGAACGTGGAGGTATGGGCTAACATGTGTTGTTGTTCTTGTGGTGCACAGGTGCGGTCCCGGGCCAGCCTGCGTGACGCAGGAGCGACGATGTGACGGCATCGAGGATTGTCCTAACGGCTCCGACGAGCGAGGCTGCTGTGAGTTCTCTCTGTCACCCTCCACCCTGCACAACCTCACCCTGCATCCTCACCCTGCACACCCTCACCCTGCACACCCTCACCCTGCACACCCTCACCCTGCACACCCTCACCCTGCACACCTTCACCCTGCACACCCTCACCCTGCACACTCTCATCCTGCCCACCCTCACCCTGCACACCTTCACCCTGCACACCCTCACCCTGCACACCCTCACCCTGCACAACCTCACCCTGCATCTCCTCACCCTACACACCCTCACCCTGCCCACCCTCACCCTGCATACCCTCACCCTTCCTATCCTCATCCTGCTGCCCTTAAATCTGACGCCTCTGGCCTTGCAGCCTTAGATCCAGTCATCCACCATCCTGTCTCTCATCACCCTGCCACCCCACCAACCTACCACTCTGTGATCCCGCCACCCGTCGCCCTGCCATTCACCACCCTGCCATCCACCACTCTGCTACTCTCCAGTCTGCCACCCCTCACCCTGTCGCCCAATCTCCCAACCGCCCTTCACCCTGCCGCCCCACACCCTAGAGATTCCGTCACTCACATTCATCATCAAATATTAAGTCTGTCATTTCACGCTCTGGTCACTCCCCTCTCCGTCAGAAGTGCTTCACTCCTCTCATACATACCCCAGCTAGGGCTCGCCTGAGCGTTAACCCCGCTGATACACCTTCGATTTACCTCTACAGTCCAACCCTTTACATCTACTCTCAGCTCTGTATTATATCTCCCAGCCCAATATATTTCACTCCCAGCCTTATATATCAACTCTTAGCCGTATGTGTCAACTCCCAGCCTTGTATATCAACTCCCAGCCTTATATATCAACTCTTAGCCGTATGTATCAACTCCCAGCCTTATATATCAACTCTTAGCCGTATGTGTCAACTCCCAGCCTTGTATATCAACTCCCAGCCTTATATATCAACTCTTAGCCGTATGTGTCAACTCCCAGCCTTATATATCAACTCTTAGCCGTATTTATCAACTCCCAGCCTTATGTATCAACTCTTAGCCGTATGTATCAACTCCCATATTAACCTACGCCCTTTTATGATAACCTCTATCCCTAAATGTTATTCTTTAGCCTTATATATTAACCATCACCCCTACATGTTAACAACCCTCAGCCCAGTGCATTAACCTTTAGCCCTATGTACTAAACGTCATCGTAGTGTATCAACCCTAGCCCTACATATTTACCCTGACTTTACATATCAACCCTAGCCCTGTATATTTACACCACACTTTTCCTTCAGATCCCAATCATATATGTATATATATATATATATATATATATATATATATATATATATATATATATATATATATATATATATATATTAGTGATGGGTGATTTAAATGCGAAGGTAAGTAATGTGCGAAAAACGGTATATTTGAAGAAATAGCGGTTCCAACAATATTATATGGATGCGATGGATGGGTTGTACGGAGGAGGGTGGATATGTTGGAAATAGAATGTTTGAGGACCATATGTGGTGTGAGGTGGTGATAAAAAGAGTATGGTTGAGAGAGCAGAGGGTGTATTAAGATGGTTTGGACATATGGAGAGAATGAGTGAGGAAAGGTTGACAGAAGTGGAGGGAACAAGGAGAACCGGGAAACCAAATGGAAGATGGATGGAGTGAAAAAGATTCTGAGCGATTCGGTCCTGAACATGCGGGAGGGTGAAAGGCGTGCACGGAATGGAGTGAATTGGAACGTTGTGGTATATTTGGATCGACGTCCCGCTAATGGACTGAACTAGGATATGCGAAACGTTTGGGGGTAAACCATGGAAAGGTCCATGGTTCCTGGATGAGGATAGGGAAGTATGGTTTCTCTCCATTACACATGACAGCTCATGTATGGATGTGAGCAGATGTGGCCTTTCTTTGTCTGTTTCCTGGCTCTACCTCGACGACGCAGGGGGCGGTCGATCGGGTGTAGGGAAAGGAGAGAATGTATATTCCATCGTTTTTCCTTTCCTGCTTGTATTTGTGCTGTATCCTGTGGGATGAGATGGCGTCGGGAATGGATGAAGGCGAGCGTTTTCCCCATGGGCTCATACGAATATATATATATATATATATATATATATATATATATATATATATATATATATATATATATATATATATGTGTGTGTGTGTGTGTGTGTGTTGTTTTATATATATATATATACATATATATATATATATATATATATATATATATATATATATATATATATATATATATATACACACTCAGCCCTTTATGTTAACCCACAGCCCTGTATGTCATCCCCGGTCCTACCAGCCCCAAACCTAAGTAAATTAACAGTAGTGCACTCGGCTCTGTCTGCCCTACCAGTCACATCTCATCAACCAATACACACATCTCTGACTTTCCCATTTCCTCCTCTGCGCCTCCTACTTCCCCAGCTGCTCTGCTCCTCCTCCTTCCCTGCTTTCTCTGCTCGTACAACTTCCCTAACTTTTTCTGTTCCTACAACTTTCGTAGTTTCTCTTCCTTTACAGCATCCCCAACTTTCTCTGCTCCTACTGTTTCCCCAGATGTGTGATCCCCCAGCTTCCCCGACTTAATCTGCTTCTCCAACTCCTCCAACTTTATCTAGTCAACAACTTCCTCGACTTTCTCTGCTTCTGCTATTTCCTCAGATTTCTGCTCCTCCAACTTCCCCAACTTTATCTGCTCTACAACTTTCCCAGCTTTCTCTGCTCTTACAACTTCCCCAACCTTCTTTGCTTCTAAAGCTTCTCCAACTTTCTCAGCTCCAGCAACTTCCCTTGCCCTTAGCTTCTAAAGCTTCTCCAACTTTCTCAGCTCCAGCAACTTCCCTTGCTCTTAGCTCCTCCAGCTTCCCTCTCAGCTCCTGGTAGAATGTCTTTTGTTGGCTCTTTTCTCAACCTCCTCTCAATTTTGTCAGCTCTCTCTCTCTCTCTCTCTCTCTCTCTCTCTCTCTCTCTCTCTCTCTCTCTCTCTCTCTCTCTCTCTCTCTCTCTCTCTCTCTCTCTCTCTCTCTCTCTCTCTCTTTCATAATTCCCCTTCCATCCCTAATTGTGTATGAAGGCGCGCAGTGTAGATACACAGGTAGCAGAGGTGAATGGGTCATGTGAATTTGACAGTTTAAAGATATACAGACCACTTGGTGTACACCTGTCACAGTTGGAAATGAGGTTCTTGTCTTGGTCATGTGATGCTTCACCTAATGACCAGTGTTCAACCCCCTTTGGGCACGACAGTGCGACCCATAAGCACGACTATATGACCCTAGGTTATTACTAGCCTCACCCTTACCCTGGCCCGTAAGGGTGTAGCCTAGTGCTCACGGGATGTACCGCTGTGCTCCAGGTGGTTGAGCGTCCCACAAGTGAACCTGTTGACTCATTTTCTCTGACATCTTGAACACAGCTTCAGGGGCAACATCCATTAAGTTCTGAAATCATTAGGGAAGGTTCTCATGTCGTTTTTCCTCTGTCGTCCAGTGTCTCTGACGCCGACGCCGACGGACCCCGACGCCTTGAAGGACCAGCAGTGGACCAAGTACAACCGAGAGGGTCTGCTGCGGTACACGGAGGCCGGCCTGCCCTCCCGCGTCTGTGTCGACAACATCAACAAGACCCTCACCACACAGGAGGCCCACCAGCTCATCCACAACATGGCCGAGGTCACCTGTGACCTCCTCACTTACGGGTAGGTCTTCTATCCCTCTCAAGGTCCTGGTATTTGACCTACAGGTAGGCACTTACGTGTCACTGTGTCCAGGTACCTGACCTACAGGTAGGTCCTTGCCTCTCACTGTGTCCAGGTACATGATACATGTAGGTCCTCACCTTTCCCCTACAGGTAGGTCCTCTTCTCGCACCATTTCCTAGGTATTTGACCTACAGGTCGGTCCCCGCCTCTCACTCTGCCCTGGTACCGGACCAACAGGCAGGTCCTCTATCACCTCTCGCTATGGCCAGGTACCTCAGCAGCAGGTTTCTTTCACCATGTTCAGGTATTCATTACATGGTCACATGTCCTGCAGCAGGTCATACATCCCTCTCTCGACCCTGAAGTGTCTTGGACGATTCTCGTTTCACTCTTCGAAAGATTTCAGTTCTTACTTTTTTTTCTAATACGCTTGTCCGTCTGTCGTCAAGGTTTAAAGTACTTTGTTGACTTAGGAAGGCCTAATGTGTCTCGAGGTAACATGCAACTGCAAGAGGAGTAAACCCATCAACTTTCACTGGAGTAGAGACATTATTTTCATTATTTTTTCCTGGTTCCACGCGTACGTGCCCTCCCGCTCGCGTGTTATCACTCATGTGTTACACATTTTGCATGACGAGAGAGATTCCACGAGAGTGAATCCTTGTTTGGGTAAAACTTTCCCTGCTGCGTGTGGATGGATGGGCTGAGGTGTTGTCAGTTGCTGAGAAAAATGCAAAGGAGAGAATGTCTTGCATGTCTTCCAGAGGTTGGGGTGCTGGTGGTGACGGTGATGAATGGAAATGGTAGACAAAGGAGATTGATTAGGTTGTGAGTGAAGATGGGGTGTAATGGAGAGGGGTACTCAGATCCCTTTATTGTCATCAACGCATCCTCTCAGAGTCGGTGTAATATGACCACTCGGTCGCCCAAGCTCTCTGCAGATAACATTGTCTATATCCACTGCACCCAGAGTTGGGTGGTTATAGAGGGTTGGTTATAGAGTTGGGTGGGTGTAGAGGGTTGGTTATAGAGTTGGGTGGGTGTAGAGGGTTGGTTATAGAGTTGGGTGGTTATAGAGGGCTGGTTATAGAGTTGGCTGGGTGTAGAGGGTTGGTTATAGAGTTGGCTTGGTATAGAGGGTTGGTTATAGAGTTGGCTGGGTGTAGAGGGTTGGTTATAGAGTTGGCTGGGTATAGAGGGCTGGTTATAGAGTTGGGTGGTTATAGAGGGTTGGTTATAGAGTTGGGTGGTTATAGAGGGTTGGTTATAGAGTTGGGTGGGTGTAGAGGGTTGGTTATAGAGTTGGGTGGGTGTAGAGGGTTGGTTATAGAGTTGGCTGGTTATAGAGGGCTGGTTATAGAGTTGGCTGGGTATAGAGGGTTGGTTATAGAGTTGGCTTGGTATAGAGGGTTGGTTATAGAGTTGGCTGGGTGTAGAGTGTTGGTTATAGAGTTGGCTGGGTATAGAGGGCTGGTTATAGAGTTGGGTGGTTATAGAGGGTTGGTTATAGAGTTGGTTGGGTATAGAGGGTTGGTTATAGAGTTGGGTGGTTATAGAGGGTTGGTTATAGAGTTGGGTGGTTATAGAGGGTTGGTTATAGAGTTGGTTGGGTATAGAGGGTTGGTTATAGAGTTGGGTGGTTATAGAGGGTTGGTTATAGAGTTGGCTTGGTATAGAGGGTTGGTTATAGAATTGGCTTGGTATAGAGGGTTGGTTATAGAGTTGGATGGTTATACAAAGGATTGTCTTGTGTTAAGAGAGGATTAGGTGATCACGAAAAGGGTTGGGTTTTCACAGCAAGGCAGGATGGCGAGGAGGAGCAGCACCCTCCATCCGCCCATGCCACATGTGAGGACCGTCCCGCCCACAGCCCGCCTGCGTGAAGGGCTCGTCTGGTTTCTCTCTCTCTCTCTCTCTCTCTCTCTCTCTCTCTCTCTCTCTCTCTCTCTCTCTCTCTCTCTCTCTCTCTCGTGATGCGTGGTCACAGAGAGGGTTGACTTGGCAATAAAGGGTCTTAATAATCACATAATAGGATGTGAGGGCGAACTTAGGGTTGCATTGTTCAAGATACTGGTCATTAGGGAAGGGGGCGGATGTCCAGAGCAAAACTGAACGTGGGGGAGACAGTTGACTGGTTAGCTACCTGATGATCAGAGCTGCTCACCATACTACTAGCAAGAACAGCAGCACTTTTATCCTAACCGCAGTTTGAACATTGGCTTAATGACCTTCAGCCTCTTGACAGCTATTACACTCAGTACTTACACAGAGACATGTGTGTGTGCACGTTGGAATTATCATTTCTAGGTACAGAGGAGCAGTTTGCAGGGTCAGGCATGAGGTACAGCACCGGGGGGAGGAGCTGGGGGCAGGGGCCTCTGTGGTGCTGTGGCTAACGTTGCTGACCATCAGCCAACACGGGCCAGCTCGGGGTCAAACCCACATGGCTTTAAGCTTAGGCGTGGCATTCGGTCTACATTTATCTCAGGTAGTCATCCTTCCCTCGGGGCTGGTCGTTAAATGGGTAAGTGGCTCAGACTGGTGTGTGTGTGTGTTTACAGACGAGTAAATACATGGTACATATATACAAGGTGAGAGATGAATCAACATGAATGTAAAACTTTCCTTGTAACACGCAAATAGTAATCACACACACACACACACACACACACACACACACACACACACACACACACACACACACACACACCTGTCTATAAAGAAAGAATGAGAAGACCAAGCGGGAGAAGGCGCTGAACCACAGGCCGGTCAGGTACTGGAATACATAATCAGAAACCAGTTGGATCAGTTCCTGCAGAGGAGAAACTACCTGCAGGAAACCTGGCTTCAGGGAGAGGAGGTCCTGCGTTGCGAACCACTTCGATTTCTACGAGTGGGTGAGCTCTGTTTGAGACGGGAAAATGAGAGCAAGATATAGATCGTCTGTCTCTACAGTGCCAGAAGGCATTTGACCATGTACCACAGAGGAGGGTGACAAAGAAGCTGGATCTTCAGGCAGGAAGAAGAGGACTCTATCGAAGATTATCTTGGTGGGAGGGAACAAACGACGCATGTCAGTGGAGCCATCTCGAAATGTGTTGTGGTTGCCGATGGCTTGCCACAGGATTTTGTCCTGGGGCCACTTCTCTTTTTGATCCAGGTAAATAACTCGTTAGATGGATTGGACTACCGCTTGAACATGTTTACGGATGATACTGAAGTCATGACGGAAGCAAAGAGCGAGGAGGATTGCATCAACTCGCAAAGGGACCTAGACAATCTTTAAAGTGTATATGATGAGGATGATACACGGTAAAAGGCCTTAATATGAGTGTTATCTAACTGGAAATAAGCTTCAGGAATGTCTGTGTCTGTGTGTGTGTGTGTGTGTGTGTGTGTGTGTGAGAGAGAGAGAGAGAGAGAGAGAGAGACTTGGGAGTTGATATCTTCCTTAACAAGTCACCCGAGACCCACACTGGGAGAACAGTAGAGACAAACTCTCCCCTGGTGAATATTAGAATAGCTTTGAAATGTATGTATAAGGAAATATGCAGTAGGCTCTTAACAACCCACATAAGATCAAAACTAAAACGTGATTCTTTAGTTTCATCACCAAACTCGCAGAAGAACAAAGAGCTAATAGAGAAGCTGCAGAGGTGGGGCAACGAAGATGGTAGAGAGCAAAGCTATAAACCTTGCATTTGCCCACCTTGGAAGAGAGAAGAGTGAGGGGTGACTTGAAAACAAACTTTTAGTTTTTAAACCAGATTTATTACGAAGATATTGGGCTATTCGTCGAAGAATATTGCGAGAGAACAACCGGAAGACATAACTTGAAATCAAGCAAGAAAACGGTAAAAAAAGAAAAATATAAAAAGGTGCTCTTCCATAAGAGTGGTGGATGAATGGAATAAACCGAACGAGGATGTGGTAAATGTGGAGAACATAACAGTTGTTTGAAAGGTTGTACGACAGCAGAAAATGTCCATGTGATGGGGCCCTCACACACACACACACACACACACACACCAGCAGTCCGCCTGAGACAATTTAAGATTTATAGTGCCATTGCCAGAGGTTAAGGGGAGAGTCACCACTGAAATACCTGACATAAACGAATATATTGTTTCTAATAAATCCCCTGATCAATAAAGTGGCCATTTCAAATCCCTTAAAATATTTTTACTATATATTTTTTCCCAACGGTTGATTGGATTTTTATGATATAAGTCCCGGCATCACCAGCCCGTTCGGAAGGGAGGGGTATAAAAGGGGTTACAGATATCCATATACCACTACACACTGCTCCTGGCTGCTGCCTCACCACTACACACTGCTCCTGGCTGCTGCCTCACCACTACACACTGCTCCTGGCTGCTGCCTCACCACTACACACTGTTCCTGGCTGCTGCCTCACCACTACACACTGCTCCTGGCTGCTGCCTCACCACTACACACTGCTCCTGGCTGCTACCTCACCACTACACACTGCTCCTGGCTGCTGCCTCACCACTACACACTCTTCCTGGCTCCTGCCTCACCACTACACACTCTTCCTGGCTCCTGCCTCACCACTACACACTCTTCCTGGCTCCTGCCTCACCACTACACACTCTTCCTGGCTCCTGCTGTCGTACTTCAACTGAGTGAGATTTTCCTTCCAAATGAATGTTGTTATTACTTCTGTTGGACTCCTGGGAGGAGGGAGGAGGATTGAATTTTTTGGAAGGAAAAGGAAACAGAGAGAGAGAGAGAGAGAGAGAGAGAGAGAGAGAGAGAGAGAGAGAGAGAGAGAGAGAGAGAGAGAATATGACCTGACGCAATCCAGGTGGAAGACAAGTACACATGCTAGAGTTTATTATATCCTTTTTATAGGAAAAGGCTAGAGATCCTGATTTTGACCTTATTCTGGAAGAGAGAAGAGTAAGAGGTGACTTGTTGACAACCTTCAAGATTTTAAGACAGATCGTTGAAGCTCGACGAGGAGCAGATCTTGTAAGGATTGAGCAGCCACACGACACAACAGGAATGAAAGAAAAAGAAAGGATCATGTTGGTCGTGCACCGGTGTGATGTTATTGGAAGAGAGGGACTGAGGACATGGTTAGTGCAGACGACATGCACAAGATCATGAGGTCGTCTGAGAACTGGCAGTGTTCAAGAGATGGGGCTCAGCGACTGTTAATATTTCTCTCTCTCTCTCTCTCTCTCTCTCTCTCTCTCTCTCTCTCTCTCTCTCTCTCTCTCTCTCTCTCTCACACAGAGCAGCCGTCCCAGGTGTACCTGCGCCGAGGTCGTCCTTCCCTATCCGGCGTATCTAATACTGTTCTTCGTCGTCGTCCCCCCCCCCCCCGGCTTTATTACTGGTCCCTGCAGCGATGTTTATGGTATTGCTTCGCCCTACCTGTTCCCATTTACTCTGCGGCGAAATGAAATTGGGAACTCGGGACTTAAATGCCAATTTTGTCGGTAATTGGCTATAACAAGCAGCTGCATCCTGGTCTACCCCTCCCCCCATTTCCGGAGGGCCCTTTACTCCACTCCATCGCCACCCATTAATCAGGGCCCCATTGCCCATTAAGCAGGTCCCATTATTCGTTAAATGGCGTCGTTACCTGTTATCCAAGGCCCCCCCATCAGGGATTACACCGTCAGATGCCATCGTAGTAAACCGCTCCTGTAGTTTTTGTAACCCTGGATCAGGGTCTTCGAGTGTTGGGCCTGGCGGGGCGAGTTTTGCTCTCGTGTCAAACCCCCGAGGTCCTACCTAGCCAGCCAGCCAGCTACAGCCTCGGGGGGCTTCAAGTCAGGACCATTCCGAAGCCTTTTAAAAAGTCTTCTGCTTAGGCTATTAAAGTCTCGTCTTGTAATCTTGTACTCGGAGCTTCGAGTGCCTGATATACACATCCTAACGAGTCCCCTTGAGCACGACCGTACAAGCGACCCTTGCGTAGAATGGACGGGCATTTGACCTTAAAGGCTCAGGTCTGAGGTCCTCACCCTTATTGATTTAAAGCTCTTACTTCTTACTTTAAGGCTTTAACTTTACAGTAAATAGCGACACACACACGCACACACACACACACACACACACACACACACACACACACACACACACACGTACGTGATTTTAGAGAGCTTTACACATTAAACTCTACGTGTTACCCAAAAGCTTTGGACATCATTTTAAAGCTTTCCATATTACCCCAAAGCTTTATACCTGACGCTGAAGCTTTGCACAACATGTAAGCACTGTAAGCTGTGCTGGGGTTAGACATGAGGAGGGGGGGGGGGGCACAGGACCCGTAACCCGTTTGACTGACTGACTCATTGACTGTCTGACTCATTGACTGTCTGACTCATTGACTGTCTGACTCATTGACTGTCTGACTCATTGACTGACTGACTCATTGACTGTCTGACTCATTGACTGTCTGATCGGTTGACTGCGTTGTTGCTCTTTAGATTTGACTGACAAACTTTCGGCACTGATAGACTTGATAGACTGACTGACTATTTTTCACAACTGATAGACTCGTGTTTAGTCACTGGGTGACTGACTCCTCTTTCATCTCTAGGGCTTGACGATACGACCCTTGAACACCACGGGGCGATCCTTAGGTATGATGACCTGGCCTTTGACCCGATTTTATAAAGGTTATGTCAGAGGCCAGAACATCATACCCAAAGCCTCGTACCGTCGTGCTTGAAGGCCGTACCGTCGTGCTCAAGGGTCACACCGTCGTGCTCAAGGATAAAGCCACTATTTGTGTCACTCTCCATCTGATTCGTTCTTCACCCATAAGCATTACATTTTTCTTCTTCTTCTTCTTCTTCTCCTTCTTCTTCTTCTCCTTCTTCTTCTTCTTCTTCTTCTTCTTCTTCTTCTTCTTCTTCTTCTTCTTCTTCTTCTTCTTCTTCTTCTTCTTCTTCTTCTTCTTCTTCTTCTTCTTCTTCTTCTTCTTCTCCTCTCCTTCTTCTTCTGTTTCTTCTTCTTCTTCTCCTTCTTCTTCTTCTCCTTCTTCTTCTTCTTCTTCTTCTTCTTCTTCTTCTCCTTCTTCTTCTTCTTCTCCTTCTTCTTCTTCTTCTCCTTCTTCTTCTTCTTCTTCTTCTTCTTCTCCTTCTTCTTCTTCTTCTCCTTCTTCTTCTTCTTCTTCTTCTTCTTCTTCTTCTTCTTCTTCTTCTCTTAAGCAAACCCCCATATGCATCGTTTTCTTTGATTCCCCCACTTTACTCTCCTTTACCTGTACTCGACTGTCTCAGTCCATTCCTTCAATCCTTGTCTCTGATTCCATTCCCCTACCTCCTCTTCCTGTTCCTTCTCCTCAACCCCTTCCTGCAGACCCTTCCAATTTTCCCCCCCAGGTGATTGAACGTCCGCCAAAATAAAGAATCATTTCCCTTCGTACCACCGTAAATGCTGGCGGTATCAAGAGCCTCCCTCGCCCGCCTTCAATTATTTTCTCACTAAAATTTATACATTATGTATTGAGTCGGCCAGTTCCCTCATCTCGTCGCCGTTTCCACGACGCGAAAATGATTCTTGGGATTCGAGCTGTCTGTCTCTTGCGCGCGCGCCTCTGCCTCAAGTCGCTCTTTCGCTTGTGCCTCAAAGCGAGAGGAGGAGGAGGAGGAGGAGAGGGGGAGTCATGCATGTGTTCGGGTTACAGGAATATGTAACATGTACGTCAGTGGGCAGGTCTTGCCTCTCTAGATACTTAAGGTTCCGTGGGTGAACTTGGATCCAAGTTAGGTACAGTAACTTACCCATGGTCCTGACCTGCTTGGGAATTTTAAGGTGCCAAAAGTGAACTTGGGTCCAAGTTTGGTAAGTAGCCTAAGAAGACCCAACCCATCTTGGGAACTTAAGATGCCAAGCGCGAACTTGGATCCAAGTTCAGCATGGGAGCCTAAGAATGACCCACCCATCTAGGGGAACTTGAGTACCAAGGGTGAACTTACGTTCCAGTAAGTACAGTGGCCCGAGAATGGCCTTACCCATACACTATGGTCCGCGCTACAACGTCTTCGCTCTTACATCATGAACCTGGTTTAGTGAGCATAGCTTTAGAGAGGTTTATCCGGAGTTTGCGTCCATTCATTGTACAGGTTTGTGGGAAGATTTAACAGTGGTTTACGCAGAGGTTATTGACGGTTTATCATTGAATTAACAGGATATGGTTTAGAGGATTATCTAATGGTGGTTTAGTGTGGTTTAATGTGGTGTATATGGATACGTTCATCACTGATGTGGTTTAGTTTCCATATTCTATTACAGGTTTAATTTGGTGTTTCTTTGTAAAGTGTTTTTCTTTTCTTGGCTTAGTTTAGTCCACCGATGATTCATTTAAGGCATTGAGTGGTTTAACGAGGTTTATCAACGACTGACTTGGGTTTATAATCTATCTAGCAAGATGTGTTGGTGTGCGTTACTTTGTGGTGGTTTACTATGATTTAAGGGAGGTTTAGTGGTATTTTAATGAAAGGTAGGGATTGGTGGTTTAAGTAGATCGTCTTCCGGTTTCGCAAGTGTTTAGCGGTGTTTAGATAAGGTTTCATTATGGTTTAGATAATGTTTGATTTTGGTTTAGATAAGGTTTGATTATGGTTGAAGGTTTAATTATGGTTTAGTAAGGTTTAATTATGGTTTAGTAAGGTTTAATCATGGTTTAGATAAGGTTTAATTATGGTTTAGTAAGGTTTAATCATGGTACAGATAAGGTTTGATTATGGTTCAGTAAGGTTTAATCATGGTTTAAATAAGGTTTGATTATGGTTTAGTAAGGTTTAATCATGGTTTAGTAAGGTTTAATCATGGTTTAGTAAGGTTTAATCATGGTTTAGATAAGGTTTAATCATGGTTTAGTAAGGTTTAATCATGGTTTAGTAAGGTTTAATGGTTTAGTAAGGTTTAATTTAATTATGGTTTAGTAAGTTTTAATCATGGTTTAGTAAGGTTTAATTATGGTTTAGTAAGGTTTAATCATGGTTCAGATTAGGTTTGATTATGGTTCAGTAAGGTTTAATCATGGTTTAGATAAGGTTTAATCATGGTTTAGTAAGGTTTAATCATGGTTTAGTAAGGTTTAATTATGGTTTAGTAAGGTTTAATCATGGTTTAGTAAGGTTTGATTATGGTTTAGTAAGGTTTAATCATGGTTTAGTAAGGTTTAATCATGGTTTAGTAAGGTGTATTGATGATTTACCCAACTTGAACCGTTCCGTAGACTGCAGCTGCTAAACTTATCTACAGAACAGTAAGGTTACCTTGACATGTTAGGTTAGGTTAGTGATGGTTTGATGGTGGTAACATTAAGGCAGTTTTTCCTGTTTTTTGTGGTTTGGTGAACTCAGTCGATCGTTAGCAAGGGTTTATTTTTACAGATTGAACCAGTTATATCGATGACTTGTGATGGCTGCCATTGGTTCAGTATGGTTTATGCACACATCAGCATAACGTATAATGGTTTATTGATTATTCTCTTTACTTCGTTTATCATTGATTCAGTCAATCGTGACAATGGTTTATACAGACTTCTTACTATATATGTTATTTTGCATCTTTCTTGCATTGTTATTTAAGCTTCTACAGAGGTCGAAAATACTTTACGAAAGGTTTTGCGAGATATCACGAAATATTTGGCAAGATAGCACGAAACTTTTGGCGAGATATTACGAAAGTTTTGGCAAGATATCACGAAAGGTTTAGCAAGATTCACGAAAAGGTTTAACAAGAGCTAAATAAATTAGGAAGATTTCTTTTGAGGTTTGATGAAAAGCAGCAGTACACTAATGTGGTTTAACTTGTTGCGTCTGGTTTAACTTGCTTGTTAAGGTTTAAAACTGGTTTATTGAGCGTAGTAGATAAGTTGTATTGGACAGTGGTTTAGTATATCAGCTCTCGTGGTTTTTTGAGGTTTACATAGAGGTCAGTAATACGATGTGTCTCATGTAAAAGTGTAGTAAAGTTATCAAGTAGTTATCTTTGAGGGTAGTACAGGTAGCCAGAGAGCAGCGCTCCGAACATACGCATTGTCGACACACTCGAACACTAGCTGAGGTCCAGTGAGTTCCCCCTGTGTGTCTTGTGTTTGTGTGTTGACGGTAAAGGATTTTTTGATCGCTCCTGTCCCCCTGGTGTGTACAACATGAGTTAGCCAAGCGTAGAACTGTTCTGCCACGATCTGCCACACAGTAGGTATCAGGCAGGTCTTCTACGTCACTCTCGGAGGCCAGTGACCGCCGTCTGGTGCCAGGTCACTGGTGTCACGTTCCTCACTGCCCCCGGGATCTCTGCTGTGCGTCCTGTGGTCGTAGACAGGCACCAGCAACTGCACTGCTGTGACGTGCTTGGCCGCCTAGACGATAACATGCGAAGGTCTCGTGTGCCCTAAGACGATTTCCCAGCGAAGCCTCGAATCATTGCTCATGAACCCAGACACCACTGTCCCATGAAGCTCAAAATGGTTCCTCGGGAAGCGTCGACTCGTTTTCTCTGTTGAATCTTTCGAAAGTTTTGGAATGAAGATTCACGATATCAGAACCAGAGCTCGAAGATGGATTCTTACCACATGCCCGAGCTTCATAGTTGGATGGGCTCAGAATCAAGAAGAACAAGTGTTTGCCTTACGTCCCAAAACTTTGAAGCTTGACGCGGAGGTGATTTTCTCCTCACTGAGGTCAGTCGTCCAGTCCAACCATCCGTAATGCTTTCTTTTCTTTGTAGACGGCAGAGGGTTTTAGACTGAGGTGTTGACATTTTACAAACACAAATAATGAAACAGTTTGTCAGTGTCATCTTGGGTGATTTCGCCGCTCTCGACCCTGAGGATCTTCTTCAAACGCGCGCTTCCTGTATTTTAACGTCTTGGACGCCGATTGGTGTAATGACACGGATTTATTAGAATTCTTCGAGGTGCCTTACGGTTTATGACTACTTCCTCCTTGAGGGAGGGAGGCTGGTATGTCTCGACCGCTGGAGACGGACCTGGCATACCTGGCATGGTCATACGTAGGACCCGCCCTCCAACAGCCACGCTGTTCTCAGCATAACATTACGTGAATGTGGATTTGTATGTCGCATCTTTGCCTCGTGGTGCTGCTGTTGCTGCACATGAGTAAGTGCATCCAAGGTCTTTAGCAGTTATGAATAGGGTCCATCAGTAACTTCAGTGTCTCTTCTATCCAGTACTGAAGTTTCGCGCCGTGTTGACGTCGTCTTTACTCTGGCATGTCAAGTTTTCCTTGGCAGTGGCTTCATGTAATGTGTGGTTGGTGTCCTGTGCTACCCTCCCTCATGGTGGCCAACTCATCCTCCTGCCTCATGTTGGCCATCTCATCCTCCTGATGAAGACGCTGTTGCCCTTGAGCACCACGGTCCGACCTGTGGGTGTGATGGCATGACACTCGGCATGATGCTGAAGGGTAAGGCCAGGTAAGGGATGACCCGTCGTGCTCAGACTTAACTTTCTCAGTATATCCACGTGTGAACTGTTGTGTCGTGATACCATCGTCACATTGTGTCTGCCTGTCCACTGGTGCCGGTATGACAACTACACCAGTCCTCACAGTGACGACCTGTATATGGTTTAGGTCTGTTCCCTCTCGAAATAGTGTGCATTTTATGTGGCGTGAAGCAGTACTACAACGTTACTGATTCCCCAGTATCTCACATCTGTCTCTCGGCTGACTATCCCGGTGGCTCCTTTCTCATTACACCTCCTCTTCCAAAACGTTTTCTCACTTGTTATATGATAAACGTTTGCGCTTCATCCATCAGTCAGACTGAGAGCCGTTCACTTGTACGTGTCGTTGCATCCCTGTCACAACTCGTGGCCCGAGGATGGATGGTGTCAGTGTGGGTGTTCAGGTTAGCGGTGAGGCAGCGTGTGGTGAGCGTGTATAGTGACTCGTACAAGTCATGAGTGTGAGGATGGTGAGGTGAAGCCACGGACGGGCTGGGGTTCCTCCAGGCGGATGGTCGTGTCCCACATCTCCTGCCGGTGCTGCTGCCGACGCCGGGCTCCCTCCTTCCTGCCAAGCCCCTGGCCTCTCCCTTCCTCCCCACTTAGTGTGTCATCTCTTATTCCCTGCCAGCCTCCCCCTCACTCTACCATCTCTCACTCAGTGCCAGCCTCCCCCTCAGTCTTCCATCCTTTACCCAGTACTTGCCTCGCCCTTAGTGTGTCATATCCAGTACTTGCCTCACTCCACGTCTGCCATACCCTTCACCTGCCTCATCCTAAGTGTACCATCTATCATTACTCACCCGACTCTCCCTCCGTCCTATGTTTCACCATTATCGTTTGTTGTCTTCTCCCTGTCTTATCCTCTTGTCAGGTCACCATCATTCTGTTGACTCCTGTCTTTGCGGTCTCTCTCTCTCTCTCTCTCTCTCTCTCTCTCTCTCTCTCTCTCTCTCTCTCTCTCTCTCTCTCTCTCTCGTGCCGGCGACGCCCTTATCAAAATTGAATCCCGACATCATCTACAGCACGACCGCTTGTGGCCCGTAGCCTCGCCCTCTGTGTAGCGCTGTAGATGGCGGAGGTTTGCCACCTCGTTTGATGACTCCCTCTAACTACCTCAGGGGGGGTTGGCGAGGGGGTTCTGGCCTCGATTAAGGGGTTGAGAAATAAAAGAGGGTGAAAGGGTGTATGGCGGGTAGATGGCGCGTGTAGACTGTTTATTGCCAGTGTGTGAGGGAGGCAGGAAGGACGAGACTTTAGTTTCCTCTGTAGATGTCGTCTGATGGTGGAAGGGGGAGGGGGGGGAGGAACTATCGTTTCCCCTTAGGGGTGAGGGACGGCGGCCCTGGGAAATTAAGGGACAGACGGTCATGTATTTCGTTTCGATTCGTTGCTGATGTGTGTGTGTGTGTGTGTGTAAGGAACCATCCGGTGACGGACGAACCACGGCCGTGATGTGATTGGTTCATTACGTACGTGAGCGGTAGCGCCAAGGAATTACAGAGGTCACCGTAAGGTCTTTTTTCGATAATTGCTTGTCCTGTTTGCCCTGCCATATAATGGCTTCAGGGAGCATAACAGGTTGACGCTTTAGCCAAACTTGTACTGAATGAAGTGTAAAGAAAATGTTGAAAACAAGACTAGGTTGGTAATCAAAAAGTCTCGACACTGTAATGAGGAGGGAAGTACACAGGCCTCTACACAAACCTCTCTAAACCAGCCAGACTGAGCCGTTCTGTCGCTTCACTTATTGTCTGTGTGATGCTATTATATGCACCATCTTCTGTAACTGCCCCGAAAGATTTTTCAGAAAGCCATTACCCAAGATGGAATATAAAGAAGCCATCGTGTGAGAAGTAATCCCGCACACCTTTTGTCTCCAACAAGATTTTTCAATATAAACTTTAATCTGAAGTTTGAATCTTAGCTGATTAATATTTTGTTTCTCTTGTCTTCTACACAACACGTATTTACCAAGAAGAAAAGTGATTATGTAACCTCCAATGACGGAGGGTTTCGAGTCCAGGGCAAGAACACAGTTTCTTATATTCTTCTGGATATGACAGATAACATCGACCATAAGTTGCATCCTTATGTAATTATTAATGTAATTTCTACTTTCTCACGTCGTACTCATCAACGTAGTTCGTTCATTGCTTCTTCTTCCTGCCAGCCTCCCACCTGCTGGCTGGGTGGCTGGCTGGACGCATGTATGGCAGGAAGGGCTGATGTGTGTACTGTGGGTAGCCAGACTGCCCACTGCGCACTGTGGTAAGTGGACCAGCCTTTGAGCCAGGTCTCTCTCGTGTGTACCTGGGGAGGACCGTTGGCCACCCATACTCCAAATGATAATAGTAATAATGATAATGATAATAATAATGATATGGATGATGATAATCCACAATAATCCACAACCTCTTAAGCGTACCGTTATAACGCTTGAGCACAAGGGTTGTGGTCCTTGTTTAAGACGGGGCCGACGACTGCCTTCGAGTGTGAGGGGTCTAGCCTTTGACCTCACCCTTGAGATTCGCACCATCGTTCTCAAGAGTCGTATCGTGGTATCAAAGGTCGTGACGTCATGCTGGAGGATTTCGTGGATGGTTTGAGATTTGAAGAAGTCATTTTTCCTCTCCCTCGAAAGAGAGAGAGTAAGGTTTTGGCGGAAGGTCTAGTCACATGTTAGTGTTACTTGCATCACTAAAGTACGAAATACGTCATCTGCTTGGAAGTCAACATTTTCTTTAAGTTAAGAAAAACGTTCATAAGTAAAGCTGCATTTTTCAGTCTTTTTTGTATGGTAGTGAAGTGAGTTGGGTGCAGGGGAAGTCAACAGGTGGATGCAGTGAAGTCGCTTAGTAAAATCACTTGTAAAGTTAGAGCGTTACATGGTGTTGAGCTGATGTCATAGAGGACACACTGAAGGCGGGGATAGTGAAGTCATAGCGATAGGGGCGGTGACGTCCGTCTACCAGGTCACATAGAAAGAGATGTCACGATGTCTCGTTCCCTAGGGCCGACCGGCTGGCTGCCATCAGCCAGTGGACACACCAGACGAACACCAGTGACCGTTGTTCATCCCACACGGACACTTGCACACCCCGCCAGCTCCCCACGTTGCCAGCCTTCCTCAGTCTGTCCATCGTAACGTGCCTGCACGTTGTACCCCCCGCCTGCTCCTCTCTGCTCCTGGCCCGTCACTGTGTTAGTAATGCTATTTATCTCACTTCTCCTGACCCGGTGTTCTGTGCTTCGCCCCGTCATCGCCTAGATCTCTTGTGTCTCGCTCCTGCATCACCTAGGTCTCTCTGTCTCACCTCAGATCATCCAGGTCTCTCTTGTCTCACCTCAGATCAACCAGGTCTCTCTGTCTCACCTCAGCATCACCCAGGTCTCTCTGTCTCACTCTTACATCACCCATCACGTCACCCAGGTCTCTCTGTCTCACTCTTACATCACCCATCGCGTCACCCAGGTCTCTCTGTCTCACTCTTACATCACCCATCGCATCACCCAGGTCTCTCTGTCTCACCTTCGCGTCCCTCAGGTTCGTCCCTGCCACCCCTGCGTCAGCCTCCACCCTTCCCCCAGGGCACCGGGTTGTGTGGAGGAGGGTGGATGTGTTGGAAATGAGATGTTTGAGGACAATATGTGGTGTGAGGTGGTCTGATCGAGTAAGTAATGAAAGGGTAAGAGAGATGTGTGGTAATCAAAAGAGTGTGGATGAGAGAGCAGAAGAGGGTGTTTTGAAATGGTTTGGACATATGGAGAGAATGAGTGAGGAAAGATTGACAAAGAGGATATATGTGTCAGAGGTGGAGGGAACGAGGAGAAGTGGGAGACCAAATTGGAGGTGGAAGGATAGAGTGAAAAAGGTTCCGAGCGATCGGGGCCTGAACATGCATGAGGATGAAAGGCATGTATGGAATAGTGTGAATTGGAACCATGTGGTATACTAGGGTCGACGTGCTGTCAGTGACTGAACCAGGGCATGTGAAACGTCCGGAGATTTGGATAGGGAACTGTGGTTTCGGTGCATATGAGTGGTTGGGTCTTTCTTTGTCTGTTTCCTGGCGTTACCTAGCTAACGGGAAACGGCGATCAAGTACTATAATGCGAGTTAACGGTGTTAGTAACATACTTCATAATGTTAATGGTCATTAAAGCACAAAATCGTACACAGTAAAGAATGAATTATTCTTTACCCAGGACGCAGAGTATCCTGGGCGAGAGAAATACATAGATGTTACAGTAATTTTTTTTTCTGCAAGTTTAGAACTATACAAAGTTGTATTACCTCTATAAGTATATACCAGAGTAATAGGATACCCTTGCCTCCTACCGCCAGGTATGATCTTCATATGGATATATCAGGTATTAATCCTGACATATCCTAGAACGACAAACAAAAAAATCAAGTAATTAAGCTATCCTCCCGAATTGTTCGTTTTCTGTGGCCAGGGGCCAGAGCGCTGTGGTGGTCGACCCAACTTGTGGATCCTCGTACATCTTTGTACCGAACCTCCTGTGTCTCTGGCAGTCGAGGAACACCTTACATTGGTGGCCATCGTTACACACGAACTTAACCTCGCTAGCATATGTTGGCTTCAAGATGGTCTGTTAAGATGGGAGAATAAAGTGATTTGGAAATTCTTATGATGATAAACGTTGGAGGTTATGATTTAGTTTAGAAGATTGTTATATTATGTAGAAGGTTGTTATTTTGTTTAGGAGTCATTATTTAGTTTAGAAGGTTATTATTTACTTTAAAAGGTTATTATTTAATTCAAAAGTCATTATTTAGTTTAGAAGGTTGTTATTTAGTTTAGGTTATTATGTAGTTTAGAAGGTTAATATTTAGTTTAGAAGGTTATTATTTAAGTCATTATTTAGTTTAGAAGGTTGTTATTTAGTTTAGGTTATTATTTGATTTAGAAGATTATTTAGTTTAAAAGCTTGTTATTTAGTTTAGGAGGTTATTATTCAGTTTAGGTTATTATTTGATTTAGAAGGTTATTTAGTTTAGAAGGTTGTTATTTAGTTTATAAGGTTATCATATACTTTAGGTTATTATTTAATTTAGGAGTTTATTATTTAGTTTTAAATCATTATATGACGAGGTGCAGTAGCGGGTTTGTGCGGATGACGACATGTTGTTTTGGTTTAACAAGAGCTGTGGGGTGGACTGTCTGGGAACCCGCCTGGTGGTGTACAGCCGCTCCTGCCCGGCACGGGTGAGGCTCGCCAGCAGCGGCTCGTTAGCCTTAATCTTATTTTAAAATCTGTGCTGTGGTTTCCCCTGCGGAAGAACCTGTAACTTGCGGTTAATTGAACCTTTATTGACAAGCTGGGGCTCGAGGCTTCCACTGATAGATGGCTGTGAGAAGTTCCGCTCCTGGTGGATGTTTGTGAGAACTTCCGCTCCTAATGGATGGCTGTGAGAACTTCAGCTCCTGGTGGATGGCTGTGAGAACTTCAGCTTTTGGTGGATGGCTGTGAGAACTTCAGCTCTTGGTGGATGGCTGTGAGAACTTCAGCTCTTGGTGGATGGCTGTGAGAACTTCAGCTCTTGGTGGATGGCTGTGAGAACTTCAGCTCTTAGCGGATGGCTGTGGGAACTTCCGCTCCTAATGGATGGCTGTGAGAACTTCAGCTCTTGGTGGATGGCTGTGAGAACTTCAGCTCTTGATGGATGGCTGTGAGAACTTCAGCTCCTGATGGTTCTTTCTGCAGGGCAAGATGTTCTTAGAGATGTGTTGGTGTCAGCGAACATTCGCGACACAAGCGGACGCATTCATGTTCTGTTGTCACATTGTTTACGTCTCTGCCAGATAGTGTAAGGGTAGGTGTTGAAAATGGCGGACACTGTCAGCTCGTACTATCTGGGCTTTCGACAGCAACATGAACATGGAACGTGTCTGATTCCCATGGAACGAACCCGAGATCCCCGATAGAGGAGGTTCCAATCATCCGTCGATGTATATAGTGGAAAACACCTTCTCCTAGCCGGGTCATTTTCCTATATTAACCATACATATAGCATCACTACACACACGCGCGCGCGCACACACACACACACACACACACACACACACACACACACACACACACACACACACAGTATGCTGGCATGTATAAATCAGTTGCAGTGACAGGCGGTGCTGGATATGAATCACGCACGGGCCCGGCCGAGCCCGAATTCTGGGCTGGGTTTTCGACCCACCCTAACCCAGCAGATCTTTCTTCCCTCGGGGATGGTAGATGAATGGATGCCTGGCTTAGGCTGGGGATATATATATATATATATATATATATATATATATATATATATATATATATATATATATATATATACATACACACATACATGGGATGGGTGAAGACCAGAACGAAAGCTGTGTAACTCATGTATGTCTCGGGAGCGTGGTTTCACATGGGCGTGTGTGTCTGGTGGGTCAGTGTTTAAGACTTGAGTTGGGACGGCCGACAGTTAAACACTTCATGTATCATTCCTGTGTTTTATCAACGTTTAAGTTTGTTGGGGTTGGAGTATCTTTGAGTAGAAGTTGTTTACAACAACAAGAACAACATCTACTCAAAGATACTCAAGAGCTCTCAATATCTATTTGGGAGTTGGTGGTTAGTTTTGGAGTTATATGATTCGAGAGCTCTGGGAAAGTTGCAAAGAAATGAGTATCTAGCATTTTGAGATGGTTGAGTGGCTGAGTGGTTGTGATTACTTGAGGCAGCCGGGGGGGACAGTCAGAGTTTAGGGTGACTGCTTTGTTTTGTGTGATTTGCAGCAGTTTTGTCCTCTTTGATTTTGGGACGGTGGACGACCAGGCTGGTGAGGGGCGTGGTGTAGGGTGGAACACATGAGTCGTTTGTTGAGGAAACAAAGGGATTCTTTTTCTTGCCCAAATATGGTACATGTTAGAGCTCTAAGGGTATTGGATTTTATGTTGCTTATGTAATTGCTGATTTGGCCTGCAGGGGGAGGGAGCTCTACACTCGTAGAGCCCCATTTCCTGAACATTCTCTGCTATCATACGACTTCGTACAACTGTGTATGATATCTACATGAATCGTCCTCAGTCATTCTCTTTCGTGTATCCACTATTTTTCTTTATAAAAGAGCTTCCTTATATATATATATATATATATATATATATATATATATATATATATATATATATATATATATATATATATATATATATATAAAACACTTCACTTCCTCCAGTTTTTCTCCATTCAAACTCACCTCCCAATTGACTTGACCCTCAACCCTACTGTACCTAATAACCTTGCTCTTATTCACATTTACTCTTAACTTTCTTCTTCCACACACTTTACCAAACTCCGTCACCAGCTTCTGCAGTTTCTCACATGAATCCGCCACCAGCGCTGTATCATCAGCGAACAACAACTGACTCACTTCCCAAGCTCTCTCATCCCCAACAGACTTCATACTTGCCCCTCTTTCCAAGACTCTTGCATTTACCTCCCTAACAACCCCATCCATAAACAAATTAAACAACCATGGAGACATCACACACCCCTGCCGCAAACCTACATTCACTGAGAACCAATCACTTTCCTCTCTTCCTACACGTACACATGCCTTACATCCTCGATAAAAACTTTTCACTGCTTCTAACAACTTGCCTCCCACACCATATATTTAGATATCTGTTTTAGATATCTGGGAGTGGATCTGTCAGCGGATGGAACCATGGAAGCGGAAGTGGATCATAGGGTGGGGGAGGGGGCGAAAATTTTGGGAGCCTTGAAAAATGTGTGGAAGTCGAGAACATTATCCCGGAAAGCAAAAATGGGTATGTTTGAAGGAATAGTGGTTCCAACAATGTTGTATGGTTGCGAGGCGTGGGCTATGGATAGAGTTGTGCGCAGGAGGATGGATGTGCTGGAAATGAGATGTTTGAGGACAATGTGTGGTGTGAGGTGGTTTGATCGAGTAAGTAACGTAAGGGTAAGAGAGATGTGTGGAAATAAAAAGAGCGTGGTTGAGAGAGCAGAAGAGGGTGTTTTGAAATGGTTTGGGCACATGGAGAGAATGAGTGAGGAAAGATTGACCAAGAGGATATATGTGTCGGAGGTGGAGGGAACGAGGAGAAGAGGGAGACCAAATTGGAGGTGGAAAGATGGAGTGAAAAGGATTTTGTGTGATCGGGGCCTGAACATGCAGGAGGGTGAAAGGAGGGCAAGGAATAGAGTGAATTGGAGCAATGTGGTATACAGGGGTTGACGTGCTGTCAGTGGATTGAATCAAGGCATGTGAAGCGTCCGGGGTAAACCATGGAAAGCTGTGTAGGTATGTATATTTGCGTGTGTGGACGTGTGTATGTACATGTGTATGGGGGGGGTTGGGCCATTTCTTTCGTCTGTTTCCTTGCGCTACCTCGCAAACGCGGGAGACAGCGACGAGGTATAAAAAAAAAAAAAAAAAAAAATATATATATATATATATATATATATATATATATATATATATATATATATATATATATATATATTAAATTTCTTGCTCAGTTTCGTGTGATGACCTCTGGTTGCTCCATTCCAACATTTCTCGAAGAACTATTCATTGTTCATCGTCATAGATCTCATTTATAATCTTAGAGGGTGTGATCATGTCACCCCTTACTCCTCTCTCTTCCAGTATTGGAAACTTTATAGTCTTTAGCCTTTCCCTGTATTTATGGTACCATCTTTGTAACCCTTCCTTCTCTTGTGCTTCTATGTTTCTTTAGGTGCGGTGTGTGTGTGTGTGTGTGTGTGTGTGTGTGTGTGTGTGTGTGTGTATGCGCGCGCGCGGACATCTGTCTATCTGTTTATCCAGCACCTGCGAAGGAGGTCGTATTATGATTACATTTTTGACTGCTTGAGCAGGTGTTACCGGACTCCGCCTACGCGAGGTTACACCCCGAGTGTAAAAGTCACCTTTGGCAAGGGTGTATCACCGGGAGTAGAGTCTTGTCAAAGTACCGTCTCACTCCAGAGGAATCTACATTTCCCAGACATTGGAATCAGCGCAGACTTGTGCTGCAAAAGCCTTTAGAAAGGTCGTGGTTAGCACCACGGAGAGAGAGAGAGAGAGAGAGAGAGAGAGAGAGAGAGAGAGAGAGAGAGAGAGAGAGAGAGAGAGAGAGAGATGAAAATGTTCTCAGTGAAGAAAGATGAAGTTGTGATGGAGAGCTGAGAGTCGCGTCTGGTTTGCTTGCCCTCACACACACACACACACACACACACACACACACACACACGTACACACACACACACACACACACACACACACACACACACACACACACACACACACACACACACACATACATACATATCTGGTGAGGTGGGTCGCCCTCCGCTGGTCGCAACATCACCAGGTCATTTCTGTGTTTGGTCGGGTCATACCTGTTGAGCATATGTTTTATGAGATAAAGGACCCACTGGGGGGATGTATTGTCATGTTTGCTCGACGTGTTACATGACGTAAGAAATCATCCGTCCATGTTGCCGACGTTTGTAAAATGTCGCATCTTACACACATGGTCCCTTCCCTGAAGATAGACATAAATGAAAATTCATAAATCTTATGGGTAGTTAATGTATTAGTTATGCTGACGATATGTGATGCTGTGAAGTGTTTGATGACGCGTGACGGTGTTTGATTTAGTGTTACGAAGCCTGCAGTGTTACGTGTGGTGTTACACTGAGATCGGGGTGTGTGTGTGGGTGTGTGTGTGTGTGTGTGTGCAGGGTGTTACGTCAGACGGAGGTGTAACGAGCTCTGGTCTGGTGTTCGCAGGGGCGTGGAGCTGGTAGAGGTGGTGACGGAGGACGTGTATGACCACGTACCTGGCCTGGGCTACGTCCAGATCACGGACGTGTACTCCACCAACATCACCTTCGAGCCCGTCAACTGCTCCCGTCGCACCGTCGTCTACATGGTCTGCTCTGAGCTGGGTAAGTCTCTCTCTCTCTCTCTCTCTCTCTCTCTCTCTCTCTCTCTCTCTCTCTCTCTCTCTCTCTCTCTCTCTCTCTCTCTCTCTCTCACATCGTCTCACGTTCTCTCATGATAAAGGCGTAAAGTCGACATGTCTCACTTCTCGTGATCTCCCCCCAGCGTGCGGCGTGCGTCCGCTGTACCTGGCGCCGCGAGACCCTGCCGTTGAGGGCGGCGTGGGGCGGACGGCCAGCAGCGGCGACTGGCCCTGGGCGGCGGCGTTGCTGAAGGACAAAGTGCACGTGTGCGATGCCACCCTCATCCACCCGTCGTGGCTCTTGACCACCTCCCTCTGCTTCCAAGGGTCAGTATTACATGCCTCACTCTTCCTCCTCTCTCCTCCCTGTCTGAGGTGTGCCTCACTCCCTCGCTGCCACAGCCTGGAACAAAGCGAAATGAGACACAGATGTACAGCTCAGTACAGACTTATGTACACCAGTTTTTGTCATAGACAACCTGTGTACATTGTTATTCATCGCAGAAGTATTATTGTACACCGACATTCAGCGCACACAGTCATGCACACCTTCATTCAACGCAGACTTAGATATGTGCACCATCATTCAACGCAGACTTGGTTATGTACACCATCATTTTACTTAGATATGTACACCATCGTTCAACGCAGACTTACATATGTACACCATCATTTAACGCAGACTTTCTCATGTATAGTACCATCCAGCGCAGACTTATGTACGGTCAGTATTCAATGTATCTATATACATAACCAATCAACGCCGACTTATCTTTTGTACTCCATAATTCAACGCGGATTTACTAACGAACACCACCACTCAACGCAGACTTTCATGTGCACACTACATTATAAAGGAGACAGACATCCCTTCAGATAATGAAGACTTACTAACCTATACTTTTCATTTAAACATAAACTTTTATACACGAGCATTCATTGCAGACTTCTTGTACACACCACTTCAACGCAAACGACACCATTCAATACAGATTCATTATGGACACTTTAGTGAAGTATACCATCATTCAACGCCAATTTTCTCTCGCATGCCACCGTTCAACGCCAGTTTTCTTTCTTGGGCGACCATTCAACGTGAGCACCATGTTTTAACGCAAACTTAGATGCATATGAACGTTAGAAGCACACTCATTTTTGCACACTACCATTCAACTTAGGTCGACTAATGTAAACCACACTTAAATGTAAATTTACATATGAAGACCACTGATCATTACTTATGTACACCATTCATTACTCATATACTTGACCGTTCATTACTGATGTACAGTACCGTTCATTACTTATGTACACCATCGTTCACTACTTATGTACACCACCGTTCATTACTTATGTACACCGTTCATTATGTATGTACACCACCGTTCATTACTCATGTACACAACTTCATTACATATGTACACCACCGTTCATTACTTATGTACACCACCGTTCATTACTTATGTACAAATGTCATTACTTATGTACACCACCTGATCGGTGTAATGTCTGTACATTGCCATTCAGCGCAGGCAGATTTAGGGACAGTATACAGCGCAGACATAATCATGTACATCCCCAATCATCATACGTCGGCTACACCAAATTTAATGTAGAATCATGGACAACGTCAGTCAACGCGAAGTTATTACTTCCTTGCATCGCTAGTCACTGCAGTTTTAGGTATGCCTCACCACCATTCAGCGCTGTTTTAGGTATGACCCACCACCATTCAGCGCTGTTTTGGGTATACCTCACCACCATTCAGCGCAATTTTAGGTATGACCCACTACCATTCATCGCAGTTTTAGGTATGACCCACCACCATCAGCGCAGTTTTAGATATGCCCCACCATCATTCAGCGCAGTTTCAGATATGCCCCATCATCATTCAGCGCAGATTTAGGTTATACCCCACCATCATTCAGCGCAGATTTAGGTACACCCAAACGCCATTCAGCGCAAATTTAGGTATACCCACCAACCCCCATTCAACACAGACTTCATACATTACTTAATGACAGTACGACCCTTGGGGTATGGTAGCCTTTGACCTGATCTTTGAAGGTCAGGTCAAAGACCAGGCTATCATACCTGGGAGGTTCGCAGTGTCGTGTGTGCTCTTGAGAGTAGCTATCCACTGACCTCTGACCTCCGGACCCACAGCCGTGGGCGGGCCATGTGGGTGGCGCGGCTGGGCGGCATCCGGATCTCGTCCCAGGCGCCGTGGGTGCAGGAGAGGCTCATCGTGGGCATGGTCAAGTCCCCGGTGGAGGGGAGCCAGATCGTCCTGATCAAGGTGAGGAGGAGCGTCACTACCACCACCACCAGGGCATCATGTCCCGGCTGACCGCCTCCCTCAACGGAGGTGTGAGGGCGGGCGGGTGTGATGTGCTCGGTGTGTGGAGGTTACCGTGAACTTGTTTACCGAGGATTTCAACGTGTTTTTACACCTTGTGTTTTACGATCTTGTGTAATGTTATTTACTTGCTGTTTTAAAGGAGTTTCGAGGGTTTTTTGCTTACGGTTAACGAATTTGCCTTTTTATAATTATTCATTACTTAATTGCCTTTTTATATTTATTCATTAGTTAATTAGTTTTTTCTAACGTTTAATGATTCGGTAAATTTTACGGGTTTAATCTGTACGTTTCTGGTTTAAATGATTGTTTTTTTTACATTTAGTTACTTGTTATCTTTACACTTTAATACAACTCTGGGTTTTTACAACTAATTTATAGTCATTTTCCAGGTTAAAATCATGTTGTATTTTTACGGTGGATGACTTGGCATTACCTTTACGGATATTCATACGATAATTTTTGTTATTAATCATTTATTATTCTTTATGGTTCATTACCCGGTGATGTACGAGTAATTAATGGGGACTAATTATGGCTGATTATGACTAGATTATTCGGTATTCTGTGGTTGATTACTGTGTTTGTTTGTGATCAATTACTCGGCATGATTTTGGTTAATTCGGTTGATTAAGTCGGTTAATTAACGAATTAATTGTCCCGAAGTATCCTTACATTGCAGTGACACTGTGTATAGTTGCCCTAGTGCCCTTATGTTGGTGTAATACTACGTCACTATATATATATATATATATATATATATATATATATATATATATATATATATATATATATTCTTTCTTTCAAACTATTCGCCATTTCCCGCGTTAGCGAAGTAGCGTTAAGAACAGAGAACTGGGCCTTTGGGGGAATATACCTCGCTGGGACTCTAACTCAGGGTCACGTGATTACGTTGACCGCTCTATACATGCTGGTGCTTCCTGTGTGTGTGTGTGTGTGTGGATCTTGCTGTGTTCTTTAGAACGCACGCGCGCGCGTGTGTAACTGATTTTTGCCACAAGAGCGGTTGAATTATCGTGCACTCCAACCCCTCCTGTGGGCGGTGGCGCCCAAGGGGATACAGAAAGCACAAAAGGTCCAGCAGGGACTGGTGCACTGGTGGGCCTCAGTGACTGCAACACAGTACAGGTTATATTGTGAGGAAAATGTCAACATAGTTGAGTAACACAGTGAATGATTGGGCAAGTGAGGTTTACATCAGTTGAAGAACAGTGCTCGGATTACGTCTCTAGATGAATGAGAAAAGAACTATTTACAATATAGAAGTAGATAAATGAGAAGAGAACTATTTACAATAAACAAATAGATACATGAGAAAAGAACTATTTACAATAAACAAATAGATAAATGAGAAAAGAACTATTTACAATAGACAAATAGGTAAATGAGAAAACTATTTACAATAGACAAATAGATAAATGAGAAAAGAACTATTTACAATAGACAAATAGATAAATGAGAAAAGAACTATTTACAATAGACAAATAGATAAATGAGAAAAGAATTATTTACAGTAGACAAATAGATAAATGAGAAAAGAACTATTTACAATAGATAAATGAGAAAAGAACTATTTACAATAGACAAATAGATAAATGAGAAAAGAACTATTTACAATAGACAAATAGATAAATGAGAAAAGATCTATTTATAATAAGCAAATTTATGACAACTCAAATCTCCGAGGTAGACCATTGTTATGGATGAAATGTCTGCACATATGGTGCAATGTTTGGCAGATATCATCTCTGAACTCACTGACTCTACAACAGTCAAGGATGTAATCTCCCAGGGTGTGAGGCATTACGTTGCTGGGAAAGTCCATTACGTACACCACCGTTCATTACTTTTGTACACGAACGTTCATTACTTTTGTATACCAGCGTTCATTGCTTTTGTACACCAGCGTCCATTACGTATGTACACCACTGTTCATTACTCCCATGAATATCTATAACCCAACCTATGTAAGGCGAAAACAATCGAGGTATCTGTCCACTAATCCTGTTGGTGGGGTACATGTATCACGATGTTGTGGGGTACATGTATCACGGTGGTATGGGGTACATGTATCACGATGTTATGGGGTACATATGTCACGGTTCAAGGGGGTACGTATGTCACTGTGCTGTGGGGTACATGTGTCACTGTGCTATGGGGTACATGTGTCACGGTGCTATGGGGTACATGTGTCACGGTGCTATGGGGTACATTTGTCACGGTGCTATGGGGTACATGTATCATGGTGCTATGGGGTAAGGAGCGAGGAGAATGGCATCAATGTGGCCCAAACAAACTCTGTCGTTGGTCTTGTACATGGGTTATGAAGTTCAGTCCAAATAAATGTAAAGTAAATGAGGATGGGATGTAGAGAAAGAGACTCGATATAAATATTATGTACCATGAAATAAGGTATTTGAAACTGTGTATGTGTTGACATCGCCGTGAACCTACCGCCACAGCCCCACATTAGGAGAATATGAAAGAGAAACAAAGTGTCTGATGGCAAATATTAGAATTGTATTTGAATGCACGGATGAGGGAATGTTCAGCAGGCTGTTCACATTGTTAATGAGACCAAAACTCGATCATGGTTATCAAGTTGGATCATTACGGTCTAAGGAGCACAAATAACATATAAAAAAGACACCATAGGGGGGGGGCAATAAAGATGGTATCATTTACTGCAGCTGAGTTACTGACTTTAGATTTTCCCACCGTGAAAGAGAGAAGATTAAGGGTGACCTGATCACAACCTCTTAAGTATTTAAACCACGTTGATGACAGTGGATAAAAAAAAACGTTGGTAAGATGCATCGCAACGCCAGCTCAGATGAACTGGTGTATACCAACCGCTTGCGTGCGGTGCAAGCACGAGCATTGCCGGCGTGGCCCTTGTCATCACGTGCGCCGCTAATAAACCTAATCAGGGCAAGAAGCCACCTAGTTGACGACAGCAACACCTCTGAATGAAACGTAACTTGGACGTAAATAAAGTTGGAAGGTCGGTCTATCTCGCTGACACAGACCTGGGATTTGGATCCAGCAGTCCTGGGAGGCGCCCTGGTGTACGACCCTTGCATGCCACGACGGTACGACCCTTGGGTATGATGGCCTGACCTTTGACCTGACCCTTAAGGATCAGGCCATCATTCCCCGGACCGTAGCGTCGTGTCTGGAGGTTCAGGGATGTCGTGGCTTGTGTTACCGTGAGCCGGTGCCTGGAAGACGTGGACCCCAGCCTGGAGCACCAGGCAGGCCCTCGCTGTAACCCCACCTTCAGGTTACTGCTGCAGCAGCCGTTCAAATGTCACTGAGTCGTCTGCTGTCTGTGTCACCCACGTTGGGTGTGTGTGCTCCAGTGGTGTAGGGTACATCTGTCACGGTGATGTAGGGTACATCTGTCACGGTGATGTAGGGTACATCTGTCACGGTGATGTGGGGTACATCTGTCACGGTGATGTGGGTTACATGTGGTAGGTTTTATGTGTGGCACGGTTTATGTGGGGTACATGTGTCACGGTGTTGTTGGGTACACGTGCGGCACGGTGATTTAGGGTACATATGTCACGGTGTTGTGGGGTACATGTGTCACGGTGTCCTGGGGTACATGTGTCACTGTGCCCTGAGGTACATGTGTCACGGTGCCCTGGGGTACATGTGTTATGGTGTTGTAGGGTACATGTCACAATGGTATGGTGTACACATGTCACGGTGTTGTGTTTTGGGGTACATGTGTCACGGTGCCGTGGGGTATAAGTGTCACGCTGGTATGGGGTACACATGTCACGGTGTTGTGGGGTACATGTGTCACGCTGGTATGGCGTATATTTGCCATTCTGTGAGTTTGTTGTGTTAAATGTACCCCGGGCTACATGTGGTATGTTGCTGTTGCAGGACTGTCACGTTACTGTGGCAGTGGCCGTGAGGACTCAGGGTCAGCCTCAGAGGTGTGGTAGTGTTAATATCGCTGTAATGCCTGGTGGTCGCACGAATAGAAACTGTGTGTGTGTCACTTCGCGCTCCACCAAGGACAGCTTTATGTCCATGAAGAGGGAGGAAAGAGGTTTTGTTAAGGTAATCTAATGAACGGTACTGCTAGTGCCAAAGTTAATGTTTGGTGGAGTGGTAGTCTTATGAAGTACGGGCGTTGACTGCGCAGGTGTAGCGCGGGGGTAGTAATTGTGTGAGACACACTGATCATGCCCAGCGGACGGTGGACAGTGAGAAGCGAGGGAGGGAGTTCATCCACTTCCAGCGGCGTAACCCATTCTAAGTGTAGTGGCCCACGTCTGCGTCAGGACGGCAGGATGCCCCGGCGGGAGACCAGATCCTCGTAGCATGTTGCAAGGACTGGAGGATTACTGTGCACGACACGTGCAACAAGAGTGCTGGGTGTTGCAAGGTGTTCCCGCCCTCTGACACGGAAGCCTGGATGTAAAGTAGTGTCAGAATAATTAGTGTAAACATTAGATGGTTAGATTTTGGCAAACAGTCGAGTGTGGAAGCAGTTAAACGTAGGGAGGCGTACCAGGTTGTTAGTGTTGAACAGATATCTCTCTCTCTCTCTCTCTCTCTCTCTCTCTCTCTCTCTCTCTCTCTCTCTCTCTCTCTCTGCACCGTCAGAATTCCAAGGAACTGAGTGGATGTTTCCACCTCTCTTCCCTCACCACGGTCGAGTGTCAGCCACTGTGGCGTGGCTCTGGAGTCTGCCGTGTCCTTGTGTGATGTGTTGTCGTCATTATCATAGTGAAGTGACATGTTAGCAGTAAGAGCAGCTCCCACCGGTAGCCGCTCGGTCCGGTGAGGTACGCCCTGTTGCTGTTCCCCAGTGGCAGGACCACCACCCTCCTCCCTCCCCAACCCTGTCGTGGGGAAGGCCACCCCGCGGCCCCCTCCCCGACCCTGTCGTGGGGAAGGCCACCCGCGGCCCCCTCCCCGACCCTGTCGTGGGGAAGGCCACCCGCGGCCCCCTCCCCGACCCTGTCGTGGGGAAGGCCACCCGCGGCCCCCTCCCCGACCCTGTCGTGGGGAAGGCCACCCCGCGGCCCCCTCCCCGACCCTGTCGTGGGGAAGGCCACCCCGCGGCCCCCTCCCCGACCCTGTCGTGGGGAAGGCCACCCGCGGCCCCCTCCCCGACCCTGTCGTGGGGACTGTTGCTGCCTCGACAAATTAAGCGTGAGCTCGGCCGGCCTCGGTAATGACTCTGATCCATTCAGTATTGCGTTTATAGAAGCATAAAAAAAAGCGATGGTGATCGGGAGGAGTTTGCCACATTGACATGAGTGCAACAAGGGATGTGCCACATTGACATGAGTACAAGAAGCGATGTTGCCACATTGACATGAGTAAAACAACGGATGTGCCACATTGACATGAGTACAAGAAGCGATGTTGCCACATTGACATGAGTAAAACAACGGATGTGCCACATTGACATGAGTACAAGAAGCGATGATGCCACATTGACATGAGTGTAACAACGGATGTGCCACATTGACATGAGTACAAGAAGCGATGTGCCACATTGACATGACTGCAACAACGGATGTGCCACATTGACATGAGTGCAACAGCGGATGTGCCACATTGACATGACTGCAACAACGGATGTGCCACATTGACATGAGTACAAGAAGCGATGTTGCCACATTGACATGAGTACAAGGAGCGATGTTGCCACATTGACGAGTGCAACAGCGGATGTGCCACATTGACATGAGTACAAGAAGCGATGTTGCCACATTGACATGAGTGAAACAACGGATGTACCACATTGACATGAGTACAAGAAGCGATGATGCCACATTGACATGAGTACAAGAAGCGATGTTGCCACATTGACATGAGTGCAACAACGGATGTGCCACATTGACATGAGTACAAGAAGCGATGTTGCCACATTGACATGAGTAAAACAACGGATGTGCCACATTGACATGAGTACAAGAAGCGATGATGCCACATTGACATGAGTACAAGAAGCGATGATGCCACATTGACATGAGTGTAACCGGATGTGCCACATTGACATGAGTACAAGAAGCGATGTTGCCACATTGACATGAGTGAAACAACGGATGTGCCACATTGACATGAGTACAAGAAGCGATGTTGCCACATTGACATGAGTGCAACAACGGATGTGCCACATTGACATGAGTACAAGGAGCGATGTTGCCACATTGACATGAGTGTAACAACGGATGTGCCACATTGACATGAGTACAAGAAGCGATGTTGCCACATTGACATGAGTACAAGAAGTGATGATGCCACATTTACACGAGTGCAACAATGGATGTGCCACATTGACATGAGTACAAGAAGCGATGTTGCCACATTGACGAGTGCAACAGCGGATGTGCCACATTGACATGAGTACAAGAAGCGATGTTGCCACATTGACTTGAGTGAAACAACGGATGTGCCACATTAACATGAGTACAAGAAGCGATGATGCCACATTGACATGAGTGAAACAACGGATGTGCCACATTGACATGAGTACAAGAAGTGATGATGCCACATTTACACGAGTGCAACAATGGATGTGCCACATTGACATGAGTACAAGAAGCGATGATGCCACATTGACATGAGTGCAACAACGGATGTGCCACGTTGATATGAGTTCAAAAAGCGATGTGCCACATTGACATGAGTGCAACAACGGATGTGCCACATTGACATGAGTACAAGAAGCGATGATGCCACATTGACATGAGTGCAACAACGGATGTGCCACATTGACATGAGTGCAACAACGGATTGACATGAGTACAAGAAGCGATATTGCCACATTGACATGAGTGTAACAAGTGCTGCTAGTCACACTGACACGAGTGCAATAATCGCTTCCGCCACAGTAACATAATTGCAAGAAGTGCTGTTGCCACATGAATGCCATAGGTGAGGTTGCCTGGTGGCGCAAGGTATGGGGCTCCCGTAGAGTACATAGTACAGATGCTGTTCCATACAGTACATAGTACAGATGCTGTTCCATACAGTACATAGTACAGATGCTGTTCCATACAGTACATAGTACAGGTGCTGTTCCCATACAGTACATAGTACAGGTGGGGTCCCCACATAGTACTAGTGTACAGGGTTGGGTGCCACATAACACTGGTGTACAGGGTTGGGTGCCACATAACACTGGGGTACAGGGTTGGGTGCCACATAACACTGGTGTACAGGGTTGGGTGCCACATAACACTGGTGTACAGGGTTGGGTGCCACATAACACTGATGTACAGGGTTGGGTGCCACATAACACTGATGTACAGGGTTGGGTGCCACATAACACTGGTGTACAGGGTTGGGTGCCACATAACACTGGTGTACAGGGGTGGGTGCCACATAACACTGATGTACAGGGTTGGGTGCCACATAACACTGATGTACAGGGTTGGGTGCCACATAACACTGGTGTACAGGGTTGGGTGCCACATAACACTGATGTACAGGGTTGGGTGCCACACAACACTGGTGTACAGGGTTGGGTGCCACATAACACTGGTGTACAGGGTTGTGTGCCACATAACACTGATGTACAGGGTTGGGTGCCACATAACGCTGGTGTACAGGGTTGGGTGCCACATAACACTGGTGTACAGGGTTGGGTGTCACTGGTGCACAGTGTTGGGTGCCACATAACACTGGTGTACAAGGTTGAGTGCCACATAACTTGTTTACAGGGTCGAGTGCCACATAACACTGGTGTACAGGGTTGGGTGCACATAATATAGGTTAAATGCCCTATATTCCTGTATTTCCCTTATATTGAAAACACACAAGTATAAAAGGAAACTTGATTATAACCTTGAAATGTTTCGAGTTTGACTTCATGAGATGCAAAGATAATATAGCCAGTGCAGATAACCAGAAATTAGAAATTAAACAAGAAATTTGTTAGAAAAGTTATAAAGTTTTGTTCATGAATGGCATAAGTTAAAATGGTGAAATTTTGTATATGGACAGCGTATTGAATTTCAAAATAATGTCTGATAAAGTTCAAGACATGGGGCCCCACGAGTGTAGAAATTCCTCCTCGTACAGTACAAATAGGTAATTAAACACACAAAGCTCAATGAAAAAAAAGGAGCCTTGTTCCCAAAAAAGTTAATGGGAGTGTTATATGTTGAAACAAAAAAACTAAATAAAGAAAAGAAAGGAATAGCTTCATTTCCATTTGCATGCCTTTATAACTTCTTTGTCTTTAGAAAACAATAATTAATTGCTCTATTTTTTTGACGAACGCACTTGTGACGGACAGAGTTTTCCCATGGACATTATAAATGAATATTTTCCAAAAAGTCAGTATGTATACCCACTGTCAGTATGTATACCCTACCATAAATAAATAAAAAAAAAGTTTTATATGAACAACCTTCTGTCGGTCTGTTTCTCCCACACATGATCGGGAAGCTATTACATTTTTGGTAGGGGAATGTAAGTGACGTGGTGATTCATTGTGCACTTGAAGTTAGCGGAAATCTCCCTCCATAACCACACACACACACACGGCTCGCTTTCCCTGGGGGTAAACTGTGAGGGTCATCCTGACGTGGTGGCCAAGGGGAAAAATGGCGGCTGAATTCTGATACATGGCTCGCGGCCCGTACAGCAACGGGTGGTACTGACCCGATATTTGTGACGTGACCTTTCTAGCGAGTTTCGTAATATTCATTTTGCGATGAGGTGAATTCGACAGTGACCTGATTACTTCGTCTTTTCAGAAAACATGAAATAGGTGGTAAATTTCAATCAAAAATGAGAAGCCTTATGTGAAAAAAAAAATTTATTAGTCACATCCAGAATTAGGGAAGGCGTCCACTAATTTCCTGTGGAGTGTATGGATGGACTTTGGCCTGGCTAAAGATAATGAACATATGTTCTTCCCTTGGTGACGCTTGATAGTCATTGTATGCTCATCAGAACCTTGATTTGTATGACGTAAAGGCAGGCCATTTTCATGTAACCCCGAGATATATCAGTTTAAACAAATACTTGAGTTCTCTCTTTGCAACACAACAGTGGCTCCTCGTTTTCGATAAGTCGATCATCATTGTTGTATATGGAGAAAAACTGGAGGAAGTGAAGTGTTTTAGATATCTGGGAGTGGATCTGGCAGCGGATGGAAACATGGAAGCGGAAGTGGATCATAGGGTGGGGGAGGGGGCGAAAATTCTGGGAGCCTTGAAGAATGTGTGGAAGTCGAGAACATTATCTCGGAAAGCAAAAATGGGCATGTTTGAAGGAATAGTGGTTCCAACAATGTTGTATGGTTGCGAGGCGTGGACTATGGATAGAGTTGTGCGCAGGAGGATGGATGTGCTGGAAATGAGATGTTTGAGGACAATGTGTGGTGTGAGGTGGTTTGATCGAGTAAGTAACGTAAGGGTAAGAGAGATGTGTGGAAATAAAAAGAGCGTGGTTGAGAGAGCAGAAGAGGGTGTTTTGAAATGGTTTGGTCACATCGAGAGAATGAGTGAGGAAAGATTGACCAAGAGGATATATGTGTCGGAGGTGGAGGGAACGAGGAGAAGAGGGAGACCAAATTGGAGGTGGAAAGATGGAGTGAAAAAGATTTTGTGTGATCGGGGCCTGAACATGCAGGAGGGTGAAAGGAGGGCAAGGAATAGAGTGAATTGGAGCGATGTGGTATACCGGGGTTGACGTGCTGTCAGTGGATTGAATCAAGGCATGTGAAGCGTCTGGGGTAAACCATGGAAAGCTGTGTAGGTATGTATATTTGCGTGTGTGGACGTATGTATATACATGTGTATGGGGGTGGGTTGGGCCATTTCTTTCGTCTGTTTCCTTGCGCTACCTCGCAAACGCGGGAGACAGCGACAAAGCAAAAAAAAAAAAAAAAAAAAATATATATATATATATATATATATATATATATATATATATATATATATATATTGTAGTTTTTATCTCAAGCATCATTTGATACCTCAGGCATCATTTTATATCATGGTTTTGAATTTCAGTTGGCTGACTCAGAGGTGGAGCTAAGTGACTACGTACGCCCTGCATGTTTGGGATCCCACACGTCCGTGTCCCAGCTGACCAAGCGTCGCTGCCGGAGTCTTGGCTGGGGTGCCAGGCGTGAGTAATACCCTTCAACGGTTTTACCATATATATATATATATATATATATATATATATATATATATATATATATATATATATATTTTATTTATTATTTATTTTGCTTTGTCGCTGTCTCCCGCGTTTGCGAGGTAGCGCAAGGAAACAGACGAAAGAAATGGCTCAACCCTCCCCCATACACATGTATATACATACACGTCCACACACGCAAATATACATACCTATACATCTCAATGTACACACACACAGACACATACATAAATTCCCATGCACACAATTCACACTGTCTGCCTTTATTCATTCCCATCGCCACCTCGCCACACATGGAATACCATCCCCGTCCTCCCTCATGTGTGCGAGGTAGCGCTAGGAAAAGACAACAAAGGCCCCATTCGTTCACACTCAGTCTCTAGCTGTCATGCAATAATGCCCGAAACCACAGCTCCCTTTCCACATCCAGGCCCCACACAAATTTCCATGGTTTACCCCAGACGCTTCACATGCCCTGATTCAATCCACTAACAGCACGTCAACCCCGGTATACCACATCGATCCAATTCACTCTATTCCTTGCCCGCCTTTCACCCTCCTACATGTTCAGGCCCCGATCACTCAAAATCTTTTTCACTCCATCTTTCCACCTCCAATTTGGTCTCCCACTTCTCCTCGTTCCCTCCACCTCCGACACATATATCCTCTTGGTCAATCTTTCCTCACTCATTCTCTCCATATGCCCAAACCATTTCAAAACACCCTCTTCTGCTCTCTCAACCACGCTCTTTTTATTTCCACACATCTCTCTTACCCTTATATTACTTACTCGATCAAACCACCTCACACCACACATTGTCCTCAAACATCTCATTTCCAGCACATCCACCCTTCTGCGCACAACTCTATCCATAGCCCACGCCTCGCAACCATACAACAGTGTTGGAACCACTATTCCTTCAAACATACCCATTTTTGCTTTCCGAGATAATGTTCTCGACTTCCACACATTCTTCAAGGCTCCCAGGATTTTCGACCCCTCCCCCACCCTATGATTCACTTCCGCTTCCATGGTTCCATCCGCTGCCAGATCCACTCCCAGATATCTAAAAACACTTTACTTCCTCCAGTTTTTCTCCATTCAAACTTACCTCCCAATTGACTTGACCCTCAACCCTACTGTACCTAATAACCTTGCTCTTAATTCACATTTACTCTTAACTTTCTTCTTTCACACACTTTAACAAACTTAGTCGCTATCTCCCGCACTAGCAAGGTAGCGCAAGGAAACAAACAAAAGAATGACCCAACCCTCCCATATACACATGTATATACATAGACACCCACAAACGCACATATTCATACCTATACATTTCAGCGTATACATACATATATATATACAGACATATATATATATATACACATGTACATATTCATACTCCCTGCCTTCATCTTCTCTGGTCGTCACTCCGCCACACATTCCCTCCCCCCCGCGTGCGAGATAGCGCTAGGTAAAGACAACAAAGGCCACATTCGTTCACCTCAGTCTCTAGCTGTCATGTGTAATGCACCGAAACCACAGCTCCCTTTCCACATCCAGGCCCCACAAAACTTTCCATGGTTTACCCCAGACGCTTCACATGCCCTGGTTCAATCCATTGACAGCTCGTCGACCCCGGAATACCACATCATTCCATTTCACTCTATCCCTTGCACGCCTTTCACCCTCCTGTAAGTTCAGGCTCCGATTGCTCAACATCTTTTTCACTGCATCCCTCCACCTCCAATTTGGTCTCCCACTTCTCATTCCCTCCACCTCTGACGCATATATCCCCTTTGTCAATCTTTCCTCACTCATTCTCTCTATGTGACCAAACCATTTCAATACATCCTCATCTGCTCTCTCAACCACACTTTTTTTTTATTACCATACATCTCTCTTACCCTTTCATTACTTACTCGATCAGACCACCTCACACCACATATTGTCCTCAGACATTTCACTTCCAACACATCCACCCTCCTCCGCATAACCCTATATATAGCTCATGCCATGCCAACATATAACATTGTTGGAACCACTATTCCTTCAAACAGATCCATTTTTGCCTTCAACAAATTCTTTATTACTCCCAGAGCCTTCGCCCCCTCCCCCACTCTGTGACGCACTTCCGCTTCCATGGTTCCATCCGCTGCTAAATCCACTCCCAGATACCAAAAACACTTCACTTCCTCCAGTTTTTCCCCGTTCAAACTTACCTCCCAATTTACTTGTTCCTCAACCCTACTGTACCTAATAACCTTGCTCTTATTCACATTTACTCTCAGCTTTCTTCTTTCACACACTTTACATAACTCAGTCACCAATCTCTGCAATTTCTCACCCGAATCAGCCACCAGCACTGTATCGTCAGCCAACAACAACTGACACTTCGAAAGCCGTCTCACCCACAACAGACTTCATACTTGCCCCTCTCTCCAAAACTCTTGCATTCACCTCCCTAACAACCCCATCCAAAAACAAATCAAACAACCATGGAGACATAACGCACCCCTGCCACAAACCGACATCCATTGGGAACCAATCACTTTCCTCTCTTCCTACTCGTGCACATGCCTTACATACTTGATAAAAACTTTTCTGCTTTTAAGAGCTTACCTCCCACACCATATACTCTTAATACCTTCCACAGAGCATCTCTATCAACTCTTATCATATGCCTTCTCCAGATCCATAAATGCTACATACAAATCCATTTGCTTTTCTAAGTATTTCTCACCTACATTCTTCAAAGCAAACACCTGATCCACTCATCCTCTACCACTTCTGAAACCACACTGCTGTTTCCCGATCTGATGCTCTGTACATGCCTTTACCCTCTCAATCAATATCCTCCCATATAATTTCCCAGGAATACTCAACAAACTTATACCTCTGTAATTTGAACACTCACCTTTATCCCCTTTGCTTTTGTACAGTGGCACTGTGCATGCATTCCGCCAATCCTCAGGCACTTCACCATGAACCATACATACATTGAAAATCTTTACTAACCAATCAACAACACAGTCACCCCCTTTTTTTAATAAATTTCACTGCAGTGCCATTCAAACCCACCACTTTGCCAGCTTTCATCATCTGCAAAGCTTTCACTACTTCTTCTATGTTTACCAAAGCATTCTTTCTGGCCCTCTTACTTTGCATACTACCTTGACCAAAACACCCTATATCTGCCACTCTATCATCTCACTCATTCAACAAACCTTCAAAATACTCACTCCATCTCCTCACATCACCACTACTTGTTATTACCTCCCCATTAGCCCCTTTCACTGATGTTCCCACTTGTTCTCTTGTCTTACGCACTTTATTTACCTCCTTCCAAAACATCTTTATATCCTCCCTAAAACTTAATGATACTCTCTCACCCCAACTCTCATTTGCCCTCTTTTTCACCTCTTGCACCTTTCTCTTGATCTCTTGCCTCGTTCTTTTATACATCTCCCAGTCATTTGCACTATTTCCCTGCAGAACCTGTCCAAATGCCTCTCTCTTCTCTTTCACTAATAATCTTACTTCATGCCACCTCTCGCTACTCTTTCTAATCTGCTCACCTCTCACGCTTCTCATGCCACAAGCATCTTTTGCACGAGCCATCACTGCTTCCTCAAATACATCCCTTTCCTAGCCCACTCCCCTTACGTCCTTTGCTCTCACCTTTTTCCATTATGCACTCAGAGTCTCCTGGTACTTTCTCATGCAAGTCTCCTTCCCGAGCTCACTTACTCTCACCACTCTCTTCACCTCTACAAGATAATAATCAGACATCCCTCCAGTTGCACCTCTCAGCACATTAACATCCAAAAGTCTCTCTTTCACACGGCCTTCAATTAACACATAATCCAGTAACACTCTCTGTGTATATATGTATATGTGTATATATCTGTGTGTGTATATTTATGTATACATTGAGATGTATAGGTATGTATATGTGCATGTGTGGACATGTATGTATATACATGTGTATGTGGGTGAGTAGGGCCATTCATTCGTCTGTTTTCTTGTGCTACCTCACTAACGCAGGAGACAACGACAAAGTATAATAAAAAAGAACTATGATATATATATATATATATATATATATATATATATATATATATATATATATATATATATATATCTTTTTATTATATTTTTATTTTTATTATACTTTGTCGCTGTCTCCCGCGTTTGCGAGGTAGCGCAAGGAAACAGACGAAAGAAATGGCCCAACCCCCCCCATACACATGTATATACATACGTCCATACACGCAAATATACATACCTACACAGCTTTCCATGGTTTACCCCAGACGCTTCACATGCCCTGCTTCAATCCGCTGACAGCACGTCAACCTCGGTATACCACATCGCTCCAATTCACTCTATTCCTTGCCCTCCTTTCACCCTCCTGCATGTTCAGGCCCCGATCACACAAAATCTTTTTCACTCCATCTTTCCACCTCCAATTTGGTCTCCCTCTTCACCTTGTTCCCTCCACCTCCGACACATATATCCTCTTGGTCAATCTTTCCTCACTCATCCTCTCCATATGCCCAAACCACTTCAAAACACCCTCTTCTGCTCTCTCAACCACACTCTTTTATTTCCACACATCTCTCTTACCCTTACGTTACTCACTCGATCAAACCACCTCACACCACACATTGTCCTCAAACATCTCATTTCCAGCACATCCATCCTCCTGCACACAACTCTATCCATAGCCCACGCCTCGCAACCATACAACATTGTTGGAACCACTATTCCTTCAAACATACCCATTTTTGCTTTCCGAGATAATGTTCTCGATTTCCACACATTCTTCAAGGCCCCCAGGATTTTCGCCCCCTCCCCCACCCTATGATCCACTTCCGCTTCCATGGTTCCATCCACTGCCAGATCCACTCCCAGATATCTAAAACACTTCACTTCCTCCAGTTTTTCTCCATTCAAACTCACCTCCCAATTGACTTGACCCTCAACCCTACTGTACCTAATAACCTTGCTCTTATTCACATTTACTCTTAACTTTCTTCTTTCACACACTTTTCCAAACTCAGTCACCAGCTTCTGCAGTTTCTCACATGAATCAGCCACCAGCGCTGTATCATCAGCAAACAACAACTGACTCACTTCCCAAGCTCTCTCATCCCCAACAGACTTCATACTTGCCCCTCTTTCCAAAACTCTTGCATTTACCTCCCTAACAACCCCATCCATAAACAAATTAAACAACCATGGAGACATCACACACCCCTGCCGCAAACCTACATTCACTGAGAACCAATCACTTTCCTCTCTTCCTACACGTACACATGCCTTACATCCTCGATAAAAACTTTTCACTGTTTCTAACAACTTTCCTCCCACACCATATGTTCTTAATACCTTCCACAGAGCCTCTCTATCAACTCTATCATATGCCTTCTCCAGATCCATAAATGCTACATACAAATCCATTTGCTTTTCTAAGTATTTCTCACATACATTCTTCAAAGCAAACACCTGATCCACACATCCTCTACCACTTCTGAAACCACACTGCTCTTCCCCAATCTGATGCTCTGTACATGCCTTCACCCTCTCAATCAATACCCTCCCATATAATTTACCAGGAATACTCAACAAACTTATACCTCTGTAATTTGAGCACTCACTCTTATCCCCTTTGCCTTTGTACAATGGCACTATGCACGCATTCCGCCAATCCTCAGGCACCTCACCATGAGTCATACATACATTAAATAACCTTACCAACCAGTCAACAATACAGTCACCCCCTTTTTTAATAAATTCCACTGCAATACCATCCAAACCTGCTGCCTTGCCGGCTTTCATCTTCCGCAGAGCTTTCACTACCTCTTCTCTGTTTACCAAATCATTCTCCCTAACCCTCTCACTTTGCACACCACCTCGACCAAAACACCCTATATCTGCCACTCTATCATCAAACACATTCGACAAACCTTCAAAATACTCACTCCATCTCCTTCTCACATCACCACTACTTGTTTTCACCTCCCCACTTGCGCCCTTCACCGAAGTTCCCATTTGCTCCCTTGTCTCACGCACTTTATTTACGTCCTTCCAGAACATCTTTTTATTCTCCCTAAAATTTAATGATACTCTCTCACCCCAACTCTCATTCCCCCTTTTTATATATATATCTTTTTTCTTTCATACTATTCACCATTTCCCACATTAGCGAGGTAGCGTTAAGAACAGAGGACTGGGCTTTTGAGGGAATATCCTCACCTGGCCCCCTTCTCTGTTCCTTCTTTTGGAAAATTAAGAAAAAAAAATGAGAGGGGAGGATTTCCAGCCCCTCGCTCCCTTCCCTTTTAGTCGCCTTCTATGACACGCAGGGAATACATGGGAAGTATTCTTTCTCCCCTATCCCCAGGGATAATATATATATATATATATATATATATATATATATATATATATATATATATATATATATATATATATATATTATTATTATTATTATTATTAATTTTTTTTTTTTTTTTTTTTTTTTTTTTTTTTTTTTTTTTTTGCTGTCTCCCGCGTCTGCGAGGTAGCACAAGGAAACAGACGAAAGAAATGGCCCAACCCACCCCCATACACATGTATATACATACGTCCACACACGCAAATATACATACCTACACAGCTTTCCATGGTTTACCCCAGACGCTTCACATGCCCTGATTCAATCCACTGACAGCACATCAACTCCGGTATACCACATCGCTCCAATTCACTCTATTCCTTGCCCTCCTTTCACCCTCCTGCATGTTCAGGCCCCGATCACACAAAATCTTTTTCACTCCATCTTTCCACCTCCAATTTGGTCTCCCTCTTCTCCTCGTTCCCTCCACCTCCGACACATATATCCTCTTGGTCAATCTTTCCTCACTCATTCTCTCCATGTGCCCAAACCATTTCAAAACACCCTCTTCTGCTCTCTCAACCACGCTCTTTTTATTTCCACACATCTCTCTTACCCTTACGTTACTTACTCGATCAAACCACCTCACACCACACATTGTCCTCAAACATCTCATTTCCAGCACATCCATCCTCCTGCGCACAACTCTATCCATAGCCCACGCCTCGCAACCATACAACATTGTTGGAACCACTATTCCTTCAAACATACCCATTTTTGCTTTCCGAGATAATGTTCTCGACTTCCACACATTCTTCAAGGCTCCCAGAATTTTCGTCCCCTCCCCCACCCTATGATCCACTTCCGCTTCCATGGTTCCATCCGCTGCCAGATCCACTCCCAGATATCTAAAACACTTCACTTCCTCCAGTTTTTCTCCATTCAAACTCACCTCCCAATTGACTTGACCCTCAACCCTACTGTACCTAATAACCTTGCTCTTATTCACATTTACTCTTAACTTTCTTCTTTCACACACTTTACCAAACTCAGTCACCAGCTTCTGCAGTTTCTCACATGAATCAGCCACCAGCGCTGTGTCATCAGCGAACAACAACTGACTCACTTCCCAAGCTCTCGCATCCCCAACAGACTTCATACTTGCCCCTCTTTCCAAAACTCTTGCATTCACCTCCCTAACAACCCCATCCATAAACAAATTAAACAACCATGGAGACATCACACACCCCTGCCGCAAACCTACATTCACTGAGAACCAATCACTTTCCTCTCTTCCTACATGTACACATGCCTTACATCCTATTACATATTATTTTACTTTGTCGCTGTCTCCCGCATTTGCGAGGTAGCGCAAGGAAACAGACGAAAGAAATGGCCCAACCCACCCCCATACACATGTATATACATACACGTCCACACACGCAAATATACATACCAGTACATCTCAATGTACACATATATATACACAAACAGACACATACATATACACACATGCACACAATTCACACTGTCTGCCTTTATTCATTCCCATCGCCACCTCGCCACACATGGAATAACATCCCCCTCCCCCCTCGTGTGTGCGAGGTAGTGCTAGGAAAAGACAACAAAGGCCCCATTCGTTCACACTCAGTCTCTAGCTGACATGCAATAATGCCCGAAACCACAGCTCCCTTTCCACATCCAGGCCCCACAGAACTTTCCATGGTTTACCCCAGACACTTCACATGCCGTGATTCAATCTATTGACAGCACATCGACCCTGGTATACCACATCGATCCAATTCACTCTCTTCCTTGCCCGCCTTTCACCCTCCTGCATGTTCAGGCCCTGATCACACAAAATCTTTTTCACTCCATCTTTCCACCTCCAATTTGGTCTCCCACTTCTCCTCGTTCCCTCCACCTCCGACACATATATCCTCTTTGTCAATCTTTCCTCACTCATTCTCTCCATGTGCCCAAACATTTCAAAACACCCTGTTTTGGAAGGAGGTAAATAAAGTGCATAAGACAAGGGAACAAATGGGAACATCAGTGAAGGGGGCTAATGGGGAGGTGATAACAAGTAGTGGTGATGTGAGAAGGAGATGAAGTGAGTACTTTGAAGGTTTGTAGAATGTGTTTAATGATCGAGTGGCAGATATAGGGTGTTTTGGTCGAGGTGGTGTGCAAAGTGAGAGGGTTAGGGAGAATGATTTGGTAAACAGAGAAGAGGTAGTAAAAGCTATGCGGAAGATGAAAGGCAGCGGGTTTGGATGGTATTGCAGTGGAATTTATTAAAAAAGGGGATGACTGTATTGTTGACTGGTTGGTTAGGTTATTTAATGTATGTATGACTCATGGTGAGGTGCGTGAGGACTGGCAGAATGCTTGCATAGTACCATTGTACAAAGGCAAAGGGGATAAGAGTGAGTGCTCAAATTACAGACGTATAGGTTTGTTCAGTATTCCTGGAAAATTATATGGGAAGGTATTGATTGAGAGGATGAAGGCATGTACAGAGCATCAGATTGGGGAAGAGCAGTGTGGTTTCGGAAGTGGTAGAGGATGTGTGGATCAGGTGTTTGCTTTGAAAAATGTATGTGAGAAATACTTAGAAAAGCAAATGGATTTGTATGTAGCGTTTATGGATCTGGAGAAGGCATAGATAGAGTTGATACAGATGCTCTGTGGAAGGTATTAAAAATATATGGTGTGGGAGGTAAGTTATTAGAAGCAATGAAAAGTTTTTATTTAGGATGTAAGGCATGTGTACGTATAGGAGGAGAGGAAAGTGATTGGTTGTCAGTGAATGTTGGTTTGCGGCAGGGGTGCGTGCTGTCTCCATGGTTGTTGAATTTGTTTATGGATGGGGTTGTTAGGAAGGTGAATGCAAGAGTTTTGGAAAGAGGGGCAAGCATGCAGTCTGTTGTGGATGAGAGAGCTTGGGAAGTGAGTCAGTTGTTGTTTGCTGACGATACAGCGCTGGTGGCTGATTCGGATGAGATACTGCAGAAGCTGGTGACTGAGTTTGGTAAAGTGTGTGAAAGAAGAAAGCTGAGAGTAAATGTGAATAAGAGCAAGGTTATTAGGTACAGTAGGGTTGAGGGACAAGTCAATTGGGAGGTAACTTTGAATGGAGAAAAACTGAAGTAAGTGAAGTGTTTTAGATATCTGGGAGTGGATTTGGCAGCGGATGGAACCATGGAAGCGGAAGTGAATCATAGGGTCAGGGAGGGGGTGAAAGTTCTGGGAGTGTTGAAAAATGTGTGGAAGTTGAGAATGTTATCTTGGAAAGCAAAAATGGGTATGTTTGAAGGATTAGTGGTTTCAACAATGCTATATGGTTGCGAGGCGTGGGCTATAGGTAGAGTTGTGCAGAGGAGGATGGATGTGCTGGAAGTGAGATTTTTGAGGACAATATGTGGTGTGAGGTGGTTTGATCGAGTAATTAATGGAAGGGTAAGAGAGATGTTTGGTAAAAAAAAGAGTGAGGTTGAGAGAGCAGAAGAGAGTGTTTTGAAATGGTTTGGTCACATGGAGAGAGTGAGCGAGGAAAGATTGACAAAGAGGATATATGTGTCAGAGGCGGAGGGAACGAGGAGAAGTGGGAGATCAAATTGGAGGTGGAAAGATGGAGTGAAAAAGATTTTGAGTGATCGGGGCCTGACCATGCAGGAGGTTCGTGAAAGGCATGCAAGGGATAAAGTGAATTGGAACGATGCGGTATACCTGGGTCGACGTGCTGTCAATGGATTGAACCAAGGCATGGAAAGTTTTGTGGGACCTGGATGTGGAAAGGGAGCTGTGGTTTTGGTACATTATACATGACAGCTAGACACTGAGTGTGAATGAATGGGGCCTTTGTTGTCTTTTCCTAGCGCTACCTCACGCACATGCTGGGGAAGGGGGTTTTCATTTCATGTGTGGCAGGGTGGGAACAGGAATGAATACGGGCAGACAGTCTGAATTATGTACATGTGTATATATGTATATGTCTGTGTGTGTATATATATGTATACGTTGAGATGTATAGGTGTGTATATGTGCTGTGTGTGAATGTGTATGTTTATACATGTGTATGTGGGTGGGTTGGGCCATTTACCTTGCGCTACCTCGCTAACGTGAGAGACATCGACAAAGTAGAATAAATAGATAAATATATATATATATATATATATATATATATATATATATATATATATATATATATATATATATACTTTTTTTTTTTTTTTTTTTGCTTTGTTGCTGTCTCCCGCGTTTGCGAGGTAGCGCAAGGAAACAGACGAAAGAAATGGCCCAGCCCACCCCCATACACAATGTACACACACACACACACCCACACATGCAAATATACATACCTATATATCTCAATGTACACATATATATACACACACAGACACATACATATACATGCACACAATTCACACTGTCTGCCTTTATTTATTCCCATTGCCACCTCGCCACACATGGAATACTATCCCCCTCCCCCCCTCATGTGTGCGAGGTAGCACTAGGAAAAGACAACAAAGGCCCCATTCGTTCACACTCAGTCTCTAGCTGTCATGCAATAATGCCCGAAACCACAGCTCCCTTTCCACATCCAGGCCCCACACAACTTTCCATGGTTTACCCCAGACGCTTCACATGCCCTGATTCAATCCACTGACAGCACGTCAACCCCGGTATACCTCATCGATCCAATTCACTCTATTCCTTGCCCTCCTTTCACCCTCCTGCATGTTCAGGCCCCGATCACACAAAATCTTTTTCACTCCATCTTTCCACCTCCAATTTGGTCTCCCACTTCTCCTCGTTCCCTCCACCTCTGACACATATATCCTCTTGGTCAATCTTTCCTCACTCATTCTCTCCATGTGCCCAAACCATTTCAAAACACCCTCTTCTGCTCTTTCAACCACGCTCTTTTTATTTCCACACATCTCTCTTACCCTTACATTACTTACTCGATCAAACCACCTCACACCACACATTGTCCTCAAACATCTCATTTCCAGCACATCCACCCTCCTGCGCACAACTCTATCCATAGCCCACGCCTCGCAACCATACAACATGCAACATATATATATATATATATATATATATATATATATATATATATATATATATATATTTTTGCAGGGAAAAAATGCAATTGAGTGGGAGAAGTATAAAAGAAAGAGACAGGAGGTCAAGAGAAAGGTGCAAGAGGTGAAAAAAAGGGCAAATGAGAGTTGGGGTGAGAGACTATCAGTAAATTTTAGGGAGAATAAAAAGATGTTCTGGAAGGAGGTAAATAGGGTGCGTAAGACAAGGGAGCAAATGGGAACTTCAGTGAAGGGCGTAAATGGGGAGGTGATAACAAGTAGTGGTGATGTGAGAAGGAGATGGAATGAGTATTTTGAAGGTTTGTTGAATGTGTCTGATGACAGAGTGGCAGATATAGGGTGTTTGGGTCGAGGTGGTGTGCAAAGTGAGAGGGTTAGGGAAAATGATTTGGTAAACAGAGAAGAGGTAGTAAAAGCTTTGCGGAAGATGAAAGCCGGCAAGGCAGCAGGTTTGGATGGTATTGCAGTGGAATTTATTAAAAAAGGGGGTGACTGTATTGTTGACTGGTTGGTAAGGTTATTTAATGTATGTATGACTCATGGTGAGGTGCCTGAGGATTGGCGGAATGCGTGCATAGTGCCATTGTACAAAGGCAAAGGGGATAAGAGTGAGTGCTCAAATTACAGAGGTATAAGTTTGTTGAGTATTCCTGGTAAATTATATGGGAGGGTATTGATTGAGAGGGTGAAGGCATGTACAGAGCATCAGATTGGGGAAGAGCAGTGTGGTTTCAGAAGTGGGAGAGGATGTGTGGATCAGGTGTTTGCTTTGAAGAATGTATGTGAGAAATACTTAGAAAAGCAAATGGATTTGTATGTAGCATTTATGGATCTGGAGAAGGCATATGATAGAGTTGATAGAGATGCTCTGTGGAAGGTATTAAGAATATATGGTGTGGGAGGCAAGTTGTTGGAAGCAGTGAAAAGTTTTTATCGAGGATGTAAGGCATGTGTACGTGTAGGAAGAGAGGAAAGTGATTGGTTCTCAGTGAATGTAGGTTTGCGGCAGGGGTGTGTGATGTCTCCATGGTTGTTTAATTTGTTTATGGATGGGGTTGTTAGGGAGGTAAATGCAAGAGTCTTGGAAAGAGGGGCAAGTATGAGGTCTGTTGGGGATGAGAGAGCTTGGGAAGTGAGTCAGTTGTTGTTCGCTGATGATACAGCGCTGGTGGCGGATTCATGTGAGAAACTGCAGAAGCTGGTGACTGAGTTTGGTAAAGTGTGTGGAAGAAGAAAGTTAAGAGTAAATGTGAATAAGAGCAAGGTTATTAGGTACAGTAGGGTTGAGGGTCAAGTCAATTGGGAGGTGAGTTTGAATGGAGAAAAACTGGAGGAAGTGAAGTGTTTTAGATATCTGGGAGTGGATCTGTCAGCGGATGGAACCATGGAAGCGGAAGTGGATCATAGGGTGGGGGAGGGGGCGAAAATTTTGGGAGCCTTGAAAAATGTGTGGAAGTCGAGAACATTATCCCGGAAAGCAAAAATGGGTATGTTTGAAGGAATAGTAGTTCCAACAATGTTGTATGGTTGCGAGGCGTGGGCTATGGATAGAGTTGTGCGCAGGAGGATGGATGTGCTGGAAATGAGATGTTTGAGGACAATGTGTGGTGTGAGGTGGTTTGATCGAGTAAGTAACGTAAGGGTAAGAGAGATGTGTGGAAATAAAAAGAGCGTGGTTGAGAGAGCAGAAGAGGGTGTTTTGAAATGGTTTGGGCACATGGAGAGAATGAGTGAGGAAAGATTGACCAAGAGGATATATGTGTCGGAGGTGGAGGGAACGAGGAGAAGAGGGAGACCAAATTGGAGGTGGAAAGATGGAGTGAAAAGGATTTTGTGTGATCGGGGCCTGAACATGCAGGAGGGTGAAAGGAGGGCAAGGAATAGAGTGAATTGGAGCGATGTGGTATACCGGGGTTGACGTGCTGTCAGTGGATTGAATCAAGGCATGTGAAGCGTCCGGGGTAAACCATGGAAAGCTGTGTAGGTATGTATATTTGCGTGTGTGGACGTGTGTATGTACATGTGTATGGGGAGGGTTGGGCCATTTCTTTCGTCTGTTTCCTTGCGCTACCTCGCAAACGCGGGAGACAGCGACAAAGTATAAAAAAAAAAAAAAAAAAAAAAAAATATATATATATATATATATATATATATATGCTGGTTTAAAAAGCGAGATATACATAAGTATACTTATGTAAGTAGGAGAGATGGCCAGAGAGCGTTATTGGATTACATGTTAATTGACAGGCGCGCGAAAGAGAGACTTTTGGATGTTAATGTGCTGAGAGGTGCAACTGGAGGGATGTCTGATCATTATCTTGTGGAGGCTAAGGTGAAGATTTGTATGGGTTTTCAGAAAAAAAGAGTGAATGTTGGGGTGAAGAGGGTGGTGAGAGTAAGTGAGCTTGGGAAGGAGACTTGTGTGAGGAAGTACCAGGAGAGACTGAGTACAGAATGGAAAAAGGTGAGAACAATGGAAGTAAGGGGAGTGGGGGAGGAATGGGATGTATTTAGGGAATCAGTGATGGATTGCGCAAAAGATGCTTGTGGCATGAGAAGAGTGGGAGGTGGGTTGATTAGAAAGGGTAGTGAGTGGTGGGATGAAGAAGTAAGATTATTAGTGAAAGAGAAGAGAGAGGGTGGAGGCATTTGGAGGATTTTCGCAGGGAAAAAATGCAGTTGAGTGGGAGACGTATAAAAGAAAGAGACAGGAGGTCAAGAGAAAGGTGCAAGAGGTGAAAAAAAGGGCAAATGAGAGTTGGGGTGAGAGAGTATCATTAAATTTTAGGGAGAATAAAAAGATGTTCTGGAAGGAGGTAAATAAAGTGCGTAAGACAAGGGAGCAAATGGGAACTTCAGTGAAGGGCACAAATGGGGAGGTGATAACAAGTAGTGGTGATGTGAGAAGGAGATGGAGTGAGTATTTTGAAGGTTTCTTGAATGTGTTTGATGATAGAGTGGCAGATATAGGGTGTTTTGGTCGAGGTTGTGTGCAAAGTGAGAGGGTTAGGGAAAATGATTTGGTAAACAGAGAAGAGGTAGTAAAAGCTTTGCGGAAGATGAAAGCCGGCAAGGCAGCAGGTTTGGATGGTATTGCAGTGGAATTTATTAAAAAAGGGGGTGACTGTATTGTTGACTGGTTGGTAAGGTTATTTAATGTATGTATGACTCACGGTGAGGTGCCTGAGGATTGGCGGAATGCGTGCATAGTGCCATTGTACAAAGGCAAAGGGGATAAGAGTGAGTGCTCAAATTACAGAGGTATAAGTTTGTTGAGTATTCCTGGGAAATTATATGGGTGGGTATTGATTGAGAGGGTGACGGCATGTACAGAGCATCAGATTGGGGAAGAGCAGTGTGGTTTCAGAAGTGGTAGAGGATGTGTGGATCAGGTGTTTGCTTTGAAGAATGTATGTGAAAAATACTTAGAAAAGCAAATGGATTTGTATGTAGCATTTATGGATCTGGAGAAGGCATATGATAGAGTTGATAGAGATGCTCTGTGGAAGGTATTAAGAATATATGGTGTGGGAGGCAAGTTGTTAGAAGCAGTGAAAAGTTTTTATCGAGGATGTAAGGCATGTGTACGTGTAGGAAGAGAGGAAAGTGATTGGTTCTCAGTGAATGTAGGTTTGCGGCAGGGGTGTGTGATGTCTCCATGGTTGTTTAATTTGTTTATGGATGGGGTTGTTAGGGAGGTGAATGCAAGAGTTTTGGAAAGAGGGGCAAGTATGAAGTCTGTTGGGGATGAGAGAGCTTGGGAAGTGAGTCAGTTGTTGTTCGCTGATGATACAGCGCTGGTGGCTGATTCATGTGAGAAACTGCAGAAGCTGGTGACTGAGTTTGGTAAAGTGTGTGAAAGAAGAAAGTTAAGAGTAAATGTGAATAAGAGCAAGGTTATTAGGTACAGTAGGGTTGAGGGTCAAGTCAATTGGGAGGTGAGTTTGAATGGAGAAAAACTGGAGGAAGTGAAGTGTTTTAGATATCTGGGAGTGGATCTGGCAGCGGATGGAACCATGGAAGCGGAAGTGGATCATAGGGTGGGGGAGGGGGCGAAAATTCTGGGAGCCTTGAAGAATGTGTGGAAGTCGAGAACATTATCTCGGAAAGCAAAAATGGGTATGTTTGAAGGAATAGTGGTTCCAACAATGTTGTATGGTTGTGAGGCGTGGGCTATGGATAGAGTTGTGCGCAGGAGGATGGATGTGCTGGAAATGAGATGTTTGAGGACAATGTGTGGTGTGAGGTGGTTTGATCGAGTAAGTAACGTAAGGGTAAGAGAGATGTGTGGAAATAAAAAGAGCGTGGTTGAGAGAGCAGAAGAGGGTGTTTTGAAATGGTTTGGGCACATGGAGAGAATGAGTGAGGAAAGATTGACCAAGAGGATATATGTGTCGGAGGTGGAGGGAACGAGGAGAAGAGGGAGACCAAATTGGAGGTGGAAAGATGGAGTGAAAACGATTTTGTGTGATCGGGGCCTGAACATGCAGGAGGGTGAAAGGAGGGCAAGGAATAGAGTGAATTGGAGCGATGTGGTATACCGGGGTTGACGTGCTGTCAGTGGATTGAATCGGGGCATGTGAAGCGTCTGGGGTAAACCATGGAAAGCTGTGTAGGTATGTATATTTGCATGTGTGGACGTATGTATATACATGTGTATGGGGGTGGGTTGGGCCATTTCTTTCGTCTGTTTCCTTGCGCTACCTCGCAAACGCAGGAGACAGCGACAAAGCAAAAAAAAAAAAAAAAAAAAAAAGAGAGAGAGAGGAGACAAGCAGTTGTAGTGTAATTAAAGACAGATGAAGATTGATATCAGTTATCAGCCAGTGGCAACGATCCTTGGTAGATTCTTGTCGGAATTCAAGATTGAAGTTGATCAGTCAGGTTAAAGCCGCTCCACTGTGATGGTGGAGGTGGATCAGTCAGGTTAAAGCCGCTCCACTGTGATGGTGGAGGTGGATCAGTCAGGTTAAAGCCGATCCACTGTGACGATGGAGGTGGATCAGTCAGGTTAAAGCCGATCCACTGTGATGATGGAGGTGGATCAGTCAGGTTAAAGCCGATCCACTGTGATGATGGAGGTGGATCAGTCAGGTTAAAGCCGCTCCACTGTGATGATGGAGGTGGATCAGTCAGGTTAAAGCCGCTCCACTGTGATGATGGAGGTGGATCAGTCAGGTTAATCAAAGCCACTCCACTATATATATATATATATATATATATATATATATATATATATATATATATATATATATTTTGTATACATCATATTTGCATTTTTTGTTTTTATACATGACCTGTCATTTCTTTCATTATGCATAAAACGATCCTTAAATGCAATGAAATTGATTCATTAAGTCGGCTTATGATACACAGGTGACCCCTTGGTAGAGCTTTCGGTGAGCGTGAACAATGGTGAGGCGTGCCGTCGACTGGATGGATCTAAGGCAAATGCCATCTGCGCTCAGCAGATTGCACCGACTGACAGATGTGTCGTGAGTTGAGAACATTGTCTCGTTTTATTTAAGTCTTAGCATTTTCAAGTAGCTAGTATGTAGAATTAGATCTTTTTCCCTCAGGAATTGTGCCTATGAGTACCTTGGTTAACAGATTTTGAACTTATTCTGCATCTTTTGTGGTTCAGTGGTAGGTCTTTTTTTATCATTAAGTAAATGTGAGTGTGGTGGTCTTTTTAAGAAATAGTCAGAGTTAGTATTTATGGCTTCGGTTGCCTGTGCCATCATAGCTAACAGAAAAAAATTCACATTAAAAAAAACATCAAATTTCTACTTTAATTTGAATTTTTCAAGTAATTGGTAAGATATTTCATAGGTACACAAGATATTAAGTACTTTTGATTAAGTTACATGTGGATATCGAAGCTGAAAATAAATTTTCCTGGACCGTCTCCAATATTTGACAGATTCACCACTTTGGTGCTTCCAGTCTTAGTCAGCCATCATGTTTGGGTTCTGTTTACCTTGGTACTCTGCTTCTTTTCCATTCCTGGAATATCATAATGGAACCTCTAACCTCTCTCATCACTAACATGACCTAGATTATCAGGGAATTCGAGGTATAAGAGAAGAAAATGAATCTTATGAGATGTTTGGGATTCAGGCTTATTAAATATAGACAGTAGAATTACTATCAGCTCATCGAAGTTTTCAGCTTTTTTGTTGCCAAGAAATATGTGGCAAACCGATTTAAAAGACTACCAGGCACAGAATTCCTTAGACCCAAAGAATTTTGTTAAACTCTTCATTTGCTATTATTTATCTTATATGTGGACTGACAAAAAATCCTTCCTTCAACTTTTAATCACTAATGTGGAAAAACTTCTTGCAAAGAGTATTGAAACCTTCTCCTTTCTTTTTCAAAGCTTGACCGAGTTTTGCATTAAAATCAATATGATGTGGATAGGGGATAAATAGCTTATCTGGAGGTCCATCAAAGTCCATCTTGTCTTCTAGGTTGGAATAAAAAATCCACGTGGTATGCACTTTCTTTATGTAGTATTCTTTGTATTCGGTTGGCAGCCACCAACCAGGGAGGTATATTACCAGTACTACCCACCTTGGAATTGGGAGGATCAGTGATGGCTGTGTAGTGTGAACCAGCACTTCCATGGTTGTCAAGTTACACTCCTCTGCCCCACATTTGGACTGTTGGCATTCTCTCCACAAACACACAATTACTCCTTGTTACACATAACACCTGACAACTCTTAACTCACACAACTCATTCTTCATAACTAGATTTTTCCTGTGGTGAGTGCTATGCACTAGCCCTGCCTTTTGGCAAAATGGTTGGAGGAATAGATGGAAGTAGTAGGTAGGAAATACTACATAAGAACATTAGGTAGAAGTAATAGGGAGGAATATTAGTGGGAGCATTAGGTAAAAGTAATTGGTTGGATCATCATGTAGACACACAAGGTAATAGTAGTTGGTAGGAACATTAGGTAGGAGCCTCTGAAAATACTGTGTTTGAATTGCCCTCTGCCAGTGGTCTGTTAAGGGATATGCTCTAAAGGCTAAGAAGCAGCACTGAAGTTCACCAATCATGGAGACTTGTTTTTGCCATGGCCACCACCTTGAGGGAGTTCCTGAAGGGAACAATCATCAGAAATATTGGTAGATAGATAGATGTCATTTTCTCTCCACACTGTGGGATTAGTAAATGGTATTGACTATTATTTACCACTGAACCAATCTAACCATTTTTACTTGAAATTTACCAGTCCTGTGGAGACCCACTCTCCTAACCAAATTTACATCCAAAATTGTGACGTTAGTAAGTTTTGGTAAAGGGTGGCATGTTTCTTCTTTGAGGAGAAGTAAGCAACCTTAATTGTAGAGGTGGAGTAACTTTATATCCATTTACTCTTTAGTATTTTTCTTGTACATTGTGATATTATTTACCAAGTATCTCAAAAACTTAGTTAAGGGAGAAAAAAATTTCTACCTCCATATTCCCTGTATGTTGTAAAGTAATACTAAAAGGGGCAGGAGCAGGGGGCTGGAGATACATTTTCTTCTATTTCAGTTTCTAAGAGAAGGCGCAGAAAAAGGAACTAAGCAGAGGGTGCTTCATTTGACAGCTTAATTAAAGGTCATAAAGACGACCAAATGTTATTTTATCACCAGATATGTATTTGGCACAAAAATACTTCTCATAATGAGTTTTTCGAGGAAATCTATTTTTCTGCGAAAAATACCAAAAATTGCAAATAAATACTTGAGGGTAATTATTATCTGAAAAGACTTTTTTAAGATTGAAACATAGGATATTCAAACATTTCTATACTTGAAATAATTCTGGAAAATATATCATAATGCTCAAGATATTCAAACACTTCTATGCTTGAAATAATCGTGGAAAATATATCATAATGCTCTCAGTTACTGATACTTACCCAGTAGATACAGTGCGAATGATCAGATGATAGATACTTTAAAATTGACTTAATTTAAACGCTTAATTAAATTTAGGTCATAAAATGACCATTCAATATTTTAACCCCAAATTTGTATTCATCATTAAGAATACATCTAATGAGGTTTTAAGGGAAATCTATCTTTCTCAAAAAAGTACCAAAAGTTTTTGTTTCAGAATTGAAACATAAGATATTCAGTCACTTAAATACCTGAAATAATGATGGAAAATATATCATAATGTTCTCAGTTATGGATATTTACCTAGTAGATATGATGCAAATGATCAGAGAATACTTTAAATTTGAGTTAATTTAGCAGCTTAATTAAAGGTTGTAAAGACGACCCATCAGTATTTTAACCCCAGCTTTCTGTTCGTAATGAAAATTCTTCTTATAGTGAGGTTTAAAGGGAAATCTATTTTTCGCAGAAACATACCAAAGATTACAGGTTCAGGGTGATTTTTGGGTCAAGAAACTTTTTGTTTCAGAATTGAAACATAAGATATTCAAACACTTCAATTCTTTAAATAATCATGGAAAATATATCATAATCCTCTCAGTTACCGATATATATTATTTACTACACTTTTTCGCTGTCTCCCATGTTAGCGAAGTAGCGCAAGAAACAGACGAAAGAATGGCCCTACCCATCCACATACACATGCATATACATACACATCCACACATGCACATATATATACCTATACATTTCAACGTATACATATATATACATACACAGAAATATACATATATACACATGTACATAATTCATACTGTCTGCCTTTATTCATTCCCATCGCCACCCCACCACGCATGAAATGACAACCCCATCCCCCCGCATGCGCACAAGGTAGCGTTAGGAGAAGACAACAAAGGCCACATTCGTTCACACTCAGTCTCTAACTGTCATGTATAATGCACCAAAACCACATCCAGGCCCCACAAAACTTTCCATGGTTTTCCCCAGACGCTTCACATGCCTTGGTTCAATCCATTGACAGCACATCGACCCTGGTATACCACATCATTCCAATTCACTCTGTTCCTTACACGCCTTTCACCCTCCTGCATGTTCAGGCCCCGATCGCTCAAAATCTTTTTCACTCCATCTTTCCACCTCCAATTTGGTCTCCCACTTCTCGTTACCTCCACCTCTAACACATATATCCTCTTTGTCAATCTTTCCCCACTCAGTCTCTTCATGTGACCAAATCATTTCAAAATACCCTCTTCTGCTCTCTCAACCACACTCTTTTTATTACCACACATCTCTCTTACCCTTTCATCACTTACTCGATCAAACCACCTCACACCACATATTGTCCTCAAACATATCATTTCCAACACATCCACCCTCCTCGCAACCATATAACATTGTTGGAACCACTATTTTTTCAAACATACACATTTTTGCTTTCTGAGGTACTGTTCTCGCCTTCCACACATTTTTCAATGCTCCCAGAACTTTTGCCCCTTCCCCCACCCTGTGACTCACTTCTGCTTCCATGGTTCCATCTGCTGCCAAATCCTTTCCCAGATATCTAAAACACTGCACTTCCTCCAGTTTTTCTCCATTCAAACTTACCTCCCAATTGACTTGTCCCTCAACCTTACTGTATCTAATAACCTTGCTCTTTTTCACATTTACTCTCAGCTTTCTTCTTTCACACACTTTACCAAACTCAGTCACCAGCTTCTATAGTTTCTCACCCAAATCAGCCACCAGCACTGTATCATCAGCAAACAACTGACTCACTTCCCAAGCTCTCTCACACACAACAGACTGCATACTTGCCCCTCTTTCCAAAACTCTTGCATTCACCTCCCTAACAACCCCATCCATAAACAAATTAAACAACCATGGAGACATCACGCCCTCTACCACTTTTGAAACCACACTGCTCTTCCCCAATCTGATGCTCTGTACATGCCTTCACCTTCTCAATCAATACCCTCCCATATAATTTCCCAGGAATACTCAACAAACTTATACCTTTGTAATTTGAGCACTCACTTTTATCCCCTTTACCTTTGTACAGTGGCACTATGCATGCGTTCCGCCAATCCTCAGGCACCTCACCATGAGTCATGAATACATTAAATATCCTTACCAACCAGTCAACAACACAGTCACCCCCTTTTTTAATAAATTCCACTGCAATGCCATCCAAACCCGCTGCCTTCCCGGCTTTCATCTTCTGCAAAGCTTTTACTACCTCTTCTCTGTTTACTTCATTTAACAGCTTGATTAAAGGTCATAAAGATGACCAATCAGTATTTTAACCCCAAATTTGTATTCAGCATGAAAAATACTTCATGTAATGAGGTTTTAAGAATATGGTATTCACTCACTTCTATACTTTAGATAATCATGGAAAATTATTTATTTATTTATTTTGCTTTGTCGCTGTCTCCCGCGTTAGTGAGGTAGCGCAAGGAAACAGATGAAAGAATTGACCAACCCGCCCACATACACATGTATATACATACACGTCCACACACGCAAATATACATACCTATTCATCTCAATGTACACATATATATATATACACACACAGACATATACATATATACACATGTACATAATTCATACTGTCTGCCTTTATTTGTTCCCATCGCCACCTCGCCACACATAGAATAACAACCCCCTCCCCCCTCATGTGTGCGAGGTAGCGCTAGGAAAAGACACCAAAGGCCCCATTCATTCACACTCAGTCTCTAGCTGTCATGTAATAATGCACCGAAACCACAGCTCCCTTTCCACATCCAGGCCCCACACAACTTTCCGTGGTTTATCCCAGACGCTTCACATGACATGGTTCAATCCATGGACAGCACGTCGACCCCGGTATACCACATCGTTCCAATTCACTCTATTCCTTGCACGCCTTTCACCCTCCTGCGTGTTCAGGCCCCGATCACTCAAAATCTTTTTCACTCCATCTTTCCATCTCAAATTTGGTCTCCCACTTCTCCTCGTTTCCTCCACCTCTGACACATATATCCTCTTTGTCAATCTTTCCTCACTCATTCTCTCCATGTGACCAAACCATTTCAAAACACCCTCTTCTGCTCTCTCAACCACACTCTTTCTATTTCCACACATCTCTCTTACCCTTACATTACTTACTTGGTCAAACCACCTCACACCACATATTGTCCTCAAACATCTCATTTCCAGCACATCTACCCTCCTGCGCACAACTCTATCCATAGCCCATGCCTCGCAACCATACAACATTGTTGGAACCACTATTCCTTCAAACATACCCATTTTTGCTTTCCGAGATAATGTTCTCAACTTCCAAACATTCTTCAAGGCTCCCAGAATTTTCGCCCCCTCCCCCACCCTATGATTCACTTCCGCTTCCATGGTTCCATCCGCTGCCAGATCCACTCCCAGATATCTAAGACACTTTACTTCCTCCAGTTTTTCTCCATTCAAACTTGCCTCCAAATTGACTTGACCCTCAACCCTACTGTACCTAATAACCTTGCTCTTATTCACATATACTCTTAACTTTCTTCTTTCACACACTTTACCAAGCTCAGTCACCAGCTTCTGCAGTGTCTTACATGAATCAGCCACCAGCACTGTATCATCAGCGAACAACAACTGACTCACTCCCCAAGCTCTCCCATCCACAACAGACTGCATACTTGCCCCTCTTTCCAAAGCTCTTGCATTCACCTCCCTAACAACCCCATCCATAAACAAATTAAACAACCATGGAGACATCACACACCCCTGCCGCAAACCTACATTTACTGAGAACCAATCACTTTCCTCTCTTCCTACATGTACACATGCCTTACATCCTCGATAAAAACTTTTCACTGCTTCTAACAACTTGCCTCCCACACCATATATTCTTAAAACCTTCCACAGAGCATCTCTATCATATGCCTTCTCCAGATCCATAAATGCTACATACAAATCTATTTGTTTTTCTAAGTATTTCTCACATACATTCTTCAAAGCAAACACCTGATCCACACATCCTCTACCACTTCTGAAACCACACTGCTCTTCCCCATTCTGATACTCTGTACATGCCTTCACCCTCTCAATCAATACCCTCCCATATAATTTCCCAGGAATACTCAACAAACTTATACCTCTGTAATTTGAGCACTCACTCTTATCCCCTTTGCCTTTGTACAATGCCACTATGCAAGCATTCTTCGTTTGACTCCCAGAACACCCTCCAGCACCACAGGTCCGTACCTGTGTTGATTTTAGGTTCAGAAAAGCACTCCGACCTAATCGAGTATTTTATTTCAACAACTTTCTACTCCCAGGATGGCCTCGAGCACCGCAGGTCCGTACCTGTGTTGATTTTGGGTTCAAAAAAGCGCTCTGACTCATTGGAATATTATATCTCATCAACTTTGTTTGACTCCCAAAACGCCCTGAAGCACTACAGGTGCTGTGTCGATTTTAGGTTCAGAAAATCACTCCAATTCATTCAATTATTTTATCTAAAAAACTTCGTTTGACTCCCAGAATGCCCAGAAGCAACACAGGTCCGTACCTGTGTTGATTTTAGGTTCAGAAAAACACTCCAACTCATTCAAGTATTTTATCTAAAAAACTTCGTTCGACTCCCAGAACACCCTCCATCACCACAGGTCCGTACCTGTGTCGATTTTAGGTTCAGAAAAGCACTCCGACCTAATCGAGTATATTATCTCAACAACTTCTTTCTACTCCCACGATGGCCTCAAGCACCACAGGTCCGTACCTGTGTTCATTTTGGGTTCAGAAAAGCACTCCGAATCATTCGAATATTATATCTCATCAACTTCGTTTGACTCCCAGAACGCCCTGAAGAACCACAGGTCCGTACCTGTGTCAATTTTAGGTTCAGAAAATCACTCCAACTCATTCGAGTATTTTATGTAAAAAACTTCATTCGACACCCAGAACATCCTCCAGCACCACAGGCCCATACCTGTGTCGATTGTAAGTTCAGAAAAGCACTCCGACCTAATCGAGTATTTTATCTCAACAACTTCTTTCTACTCCCACGATGGCCTCGAGCACCGCAGGTCCGTACCTGTGTTGATTTTGGGTTCAGAAATCCACTCCGACTCATTAGAATATTATATCTCATCAACTTCGTTTGACTCCCAGAATGCCCTGAAGCACCACAGGTCTGTACGTGTGTCGATTTTAGGTTAAAAAAATCACTCCAACTTATTCGAGTATTTTATCTAAAAAACTTTGTTCAACTCCCAGAACACCCTCCAGCACCACAGGTCCGTACCTATGTCGATTATCGGTTCAGAAAAGCACTCCGACCTAATTGAGTATTTTATCTCAACTTCTTTCTACTCCCAGGATGGCCTTAAGCACCGCAGGTTCATACCTGTGTCAATTTTAGGTTTAGAAAAGCACTCTGACTCATTCAAATATTATATCTCATCAACTTTGTTTGACTCCCAGAATGCCCTGAAGCACCACAGGTCCGTACCTGTGTCGATTTTAGGTTCAGAAAATCACTCCAACTCATTCAATCATTTTATCTAAAAAACTTCGTGTGACTCCCAGAATGCCCCCCAGCACCACAGGTCCGTACCTGTGTCGGTTTTAGGTTCAGAAAATCACTCCAACTCATTCGAGTATTTTATCTAAAAATCTTCGTTCGACTCCCAGAACACCCTCCAGCACCACAGGTCCGTACCTGTGTCGATTTTAGGTTCAGAAAACCACTCCGACCTAATTGAGTATTTTATCTCAACAACTTCTTTCTACTCCGAGGATGGCCTTAAGCACCGCAGATTTTAGGTCAATTTTAGTCAATTTTAGGTTCAGAAAAGCACTCTTGACTCATTCGAATATTATATCTCATCAACTTTGTTTGACTCCCAGAACGCCCTGAAACACCACAGGTCCGTACCTGTGTCGATTTTAGGTTCAGAAAATCACTCCAACTCATTCAATGATTTTATCTAAAAAACTTCGTTTGACTCCCAGAACGCCCTGAAGCACCACAGTTCCGTACCTGTGTTGATTTTAGGTTCAGAAAATCACTCCAACTCATTTGAGTATTTTATCTAAAAATCTTCGTTCGACTCCCAGAACACCCTCCAGCACCACAGGTCCGTATCTGTGTCGATTTTCGGTTCAGAAAAGCACTCCGACCCAATTGAGTATTTTATCTCAACAAGTTCTTTTTACTCCCACGATGGCCTGAAGCACCACAGGTCCGTACCTGTGTCAATTTTAGGTTCAGAAAATCACTCACAACACATTCAATTATTTTATCTAAAAAACTTCGTGTGACTCCCAGAATGCCCTGAAGCACCACAGATCCGTACCTGTGTCGATTTTAGGTTCAGAAAATCACTCCAACTCATTCCAGTATTTTATCTAAAAAACTTCGTTCGACTCCCAGAACACCCCCCAGCACCACAGGTCCGTACCTGTTTCGATTTAGGTTCAGAAAATCACTCCAACTCATTCGAGTATTTTATCTAAAAATCTTCGTTCGACTCCCAGAACACCCTCCAGCACCACAGGTCCGTACCTGTGTCGATTTTAGGTTCAGAAAAGCACTCCGACCTAATTGAGTATTTTATCTCAACAACTTCTTTCTACTCCCACGATGGCCTCCAGCACCACAGTTCCGTACCTGTAATGATTTTGAGTTCAGAAAAGCACTCCGACTCATTCAAATATTATGTCTCATCAACTTCGTTTCACTCCCAGAACACCCTGAAGCACCACAGGTCCGTACCTGTGTCGATTTTAGGTTCAGAAAATCACTCCAACTCATTCGAGAATTTTATCTAAAAAAAACTTCGTTCGACTCCCAGAGCACCTTCCTGCACCACAGGTCTGTACTGTGTCGACTTTAGGTTCAGAAAATCACTCCAAGTCATTCAATTATTTTATCTAAAAAACTTCGTGTGACTCCCAGAACGCCCTGAACACCACAGGTCCGTACCTGTATCAATTTTAGGTTCAGAAAATCACTCTCAACTCATTCGAGTATTTTATATAAAAAACTTCGTTCGACTCCCAGAGCACCTTCCAGCACCACAGGTCCGTACCTGTGTCGTTTTTCGGTTCAGGAAAGCACTCCGACCTAATTGAGTATTTTACCTCAACAACTTCTTTCTACTCCCACGATAGCCTCAAGCACCACAGGTCCGTACCTGTGTCGATTTTAGGTTCAGAAAAGCACTCCAACTCATTCGAGTATTTTATCTAAACAAAACTTTGTTCAACTCCCAGAGCACCTTCCAGCACCACAGGTCCGTACCTGTGTCGAATTTCGGTTGAGAAAAGCACTCCGACCCAATTGAGTATTTTATCTCAACAAGTTCTCTCTACTCCCATGATGGCCTAAAGCACCCCAGGTCCATACCTGTGATGATTTTGGGTTCAGAAAAGCATTCCGACTCATTCGAATATTATATATCATCAACTTCGTTTCACTCCCAAAACACCCTGAAGCACTACAGGTCCGTACCTGTGTCGATTTTAGGTTCATAAAATCACTCCAACTCATTCGTGTATTTTATCTAAAAAACTTCGTTCGACTCCCAGAACACCCTCCAGCACCACAGGTCCGTACCTGTGTCGATTTTAGGTTCATAAAAGCACTCCGGCCTAATCGAGTATTTTATCTCAACTTTTTTCTACTCCCAGGATGGCCTTAAGCACCGCAGGTCCGTACCTATGTCGATTTTGGGTTCTGAAAAGCGCTCTGGCTCTTTTGAATATTATATCTCATCAACTTTGTTTGACTTCCAGAACGCCCTAAAGCACCACAAGTCCGTACCTGTGTCGATTTTACTTTCAGAAAATCACTCCAACTCATTCAATTATTTTATCTAAAAAACTTCGTTTGACTCCCAGAACGCCCTAAAGCACCACAGGTCCGTACCTGTGTCGATTTTAGGTTTACAAAATCACTCCAACTCATTCGAGTATTATATCTAAAAATCTTCGTTGGACTCCCAGAACACCCTCCAGCACCACAGGTCCGTACCTGTGTCGATTTTAGGTTCAGAAAAGCACTCCGATGTAATTGAGTATTTTATCTCAACTTCTTTCTACTCCCACGATGGCCTACAGCACCACAGGTCCGTATCTGTGTTGATTTTGACTTCAGAAAAGCACTCCGACTCATTCGAATATTATGTCTCATCAACTTCGTTTCACTCCCAGAACACCCTGAAGCACCACAGGTCTGTACCTGTGTCGATTTTAGGTTCAGAAAATCACTCCAACTCATTCGAGTATTTTATCTAAAAAACTTTATGTGACTCCCAGAACGCCCTGAAGCACCACAGGTCCATACCTGTGTCGATTTTAGGTTCAGAAAATCACTCCAACTCATTCGAGTATTTTATCTAAAAAACTTCATTCGACTCCCAGAACACCCTCCAGCACCACAGATCTGTACCTGTGTCGATTTTAGGTTCAGAAAAGCACTCCGACCTAATCGAATATTTTATCTCAACAACTTCTTTCTACTCACACAATAGCCTCAAGCACCACAGGTCCATACCTGTGTTGATATTGGGTTCAGAAAAGCACTCCGACTCATTCAAATATTATATCTCATCAACTTTGTTTCACTCCCAGAACACCCTGAAGCACCACAGGTCCGTACCTGTGTCGATTTTAGGTTCAGAAAATCACTCCAACTCATTCGAGTATTTTATATAAAAAAAACTTCGTTCGACTCCCAGAGCACCTTCCAGCACCTCAGGTCCATACCTGTGTCGTTTTTCGGTTCAGAAAAGCACTCCGACCTAATTGATTATTTTATCTCAACAAGTTCTTTCTACTCCCAGAACGCCCTGAAGCACCACAGGTCCGTACCTGTGTCGATTTTAGGTTCAGAAAATCACTCCAACTCATTCAATCATTTTATCTAAAAAACTTCGTGTGACTCCCAGAACGCCCTGAAGCACCACAGTTCCGTACCTGTGTCGATTTTAGGTTAAGAAAATCACTCCAACTCATTCCAGTATTTTTTCTAAAAAACTTCGTTCGACTCCCAGAGCACCTTCCAGCACCACAGGTCTGTACCTGTCTCGATTTTCGGTTCAGAAAAGCACTCCGACCTAATTGAATATTTTATCTCAACAACTTCTTTCTACTCCCACAATGGCCTGAAGCACCACAGGTCCGTACCTGTGTCGATTTTAGGTTCAGAAAATCACTCCAACTCATTCAATTATTTTATCTAAAAAACTTCATGTGACTCCCAGAACGCCCTGAAGCACTACAGGTCCGTACCTGTGTCGATTTTAGGTTCATAAAATCACTCCAACTCATTCGTGTATTTTATCTAAAAAACTTTGTTCGACTCCCAGAACACCCTCCAGCACCACAGGTCCGTACCTGTGTCGATTTTAGGTTCATAAAAGCACTCCGGCCTAATCAAGTATTTTATCTCAACAACTTTTTTCTACTCCCAGGATGGCCTTAAGCACCGCAGGTCCGTACCTATGTCGATTTTGGGTTCTGAAAAGCGCTCTGGCTCTTTTGAATATTATATCTCATCAACTTTGTTTGACTTCCAGAACGCCCTAAAGCACCACAAGTCCATACCTGTGTCGATTTTACTTTCAGAAAATCACTCCAACTCATTCAATTATTTTATCTAAAAAACTTCGTGTGACTTCCAGAACGCCCTGAAGCACCACAGGTCCGTACCTGTGTCGATTTTAGGTTCAGAAAATCACTCCAACTCATTCGAGTATTTTATCTAAAAATCTTCGTTGGACTCCCAGAACACCCTCCAGCACCACAGGTCCGTACCTGTGTCGATTTTAGGTTCAGAAAAGCACTCCGATGTAATTGAGTATTTTCTCTCAACAACTTCTTTCTACTCCCACGATGGCCTACAGCACCACAGGTCCGTATCTGTGTTGATTTTGACTTCAGAAAAGCACTCCGACTCATTCGAATATTATGTCTCATCAACTTCGTTTCACTCCCAGAACACCCTGAAGCACCACAGGTCTGTACCTGTGTCGATTTTAGGTTCAGAAAATCACTCCAACTCATTCGAGTATTTTATCTAAAAAACTTCATGTGACTCCCAGAACGCCCTGAAGCACCACAGGTCCATACCTGTGTCGATTTTAGGTTCAGAAAATCACTCCAACTCATTCGAGTATTTTATCTAAAAAACTTCATTCGACTCCCAGAACACCCTCCAGCACCACAGATCTGTACCTGTGTCGATTTTAGGTTCAGAAAAGCACTCCGACCTAATCGAATATTTTATCTCAACAACTTCTTTCTACTCACACAATAGCCTCAAGCACCACAGGTCCATACCTGTGTTGATATTGGGTTCAGAAAAGCACTCCGACTCATTCAAATATTATATCTCATCAACTTTGTTTCACTCCCAGAACACCCTGAAGCACCACAGGTCCGTACCTGTGTCGATTTTAGGTTCAGAAAATCACTCCAACTCATTCAAGTATTTTATATAAAAAAACTTCGTTCGACTCCCAGAGCACCTCCAGCACCACAGGTCCGTACCTGTGTCGTTTTTCGGTTCAGAAAAGCACTCCAACCTAATTGATTATTTTATCTCAACAAGTTCTTTCTACTCCCAGAACGCCCTGAAGCACCACAGGTCCGTACCTGTGTCGATTTTAGGTTCAGAAAATCACTCCAACTCATTCAATCATTTTATCTAAAAAACTTCGTGTGACTCCCAGAACGCCCTGATGCACCACAGTTCCGTACTTGTGTCGATTTTAGGTTAAGAAAATCACTCCAACCCATTCCAGTATTTTTTCTAAAAAACTTCGTTCGACTCCCAGAGCACCTTCCTGCACCACAGGTCTGTACCTGTGTCGATTTTCGGTTCAGAAAAGCACTCTGACCTAATTGAGTATTTTATCTCAACAACTTCTTTCTACTCCCAGGATGGTCTGAAACACCATAGGTCCGTACCTGTGTCGATTTTAGGTTCAGAAAATCACTCCAACTCATTCAATTATTTTATCTAAAAATCTATGTTGGACTCCCAGAATGCCCTAAAGCACCACAGGTCCGTACCTGTGTCGATTTTAGGTTCAGAAAATCACTCCAACTCATTCCAGTATTTTATGTAAAAAAGTTCGACTCCCAAAGCACCTTCTAGCACGTCAGGTCCGTACCTGTGTCGATTTTCGGTTCAGAAAAGCACTCCCACTTAATTGAGTATTTTATCTCAACAACTTCTTTCTACTCCAAGGATGGCCTTAAGCACCGCAGGTCCGTACCTGTGTCGATTTTGGGTTCAGAAAAGCGGTCTGACTCTTTCGAATGTTATATCTCATCAACTTTGTTTCACTCCCAGAACGCCCTGAAGCACCACAGGTCCGTACCTGTGTCGATTTTAGGTTCAGAAAATCACCCCAACTCATTCAAGTATTTTATCTAAAAAACTTCGTTCGACTCCCAGAGCACCTTCCTGCACCACAGGTCCGTACCTGTGTCGATTTTCCGTTCAGAAAACCACTCCGACCTAATTGAGTATTTTATCTCAACAAGTTCTTTCTACTCCCAGAACACCCTGAAGCACCACAGGTCCGTACCTGTGTCGATTTTAGGTTCAGAAAATCACTCCAACTCATTCCAGTATTTTACGTAAAAAAAAAACTTCGTTCGACTCCCAAAGCACCTTCCAGCACCACAGGTCCGTACCTGTGTCGATTTTCGGTTCAGAAATGCACTCCGACCTAATTGAGTATTTTATCTCAACAACTTCTTTCTACTCCAAGGATGGTCTTAAGCACCGCAGGTCCGTACCTGTGTCGATTTTGGGTTCAGAAAAGCACTCTGATTCATTCGAATATTATATCTCATCAACTTTTTTTGACCCCCAGAATGCCCTGAACCACCACAGGTCCGTACCTGTGTCGATTTTAGGTTCAGAAAATCACTCCAACTCATTCGTGTACTTTATATAAAAAACTTCGTTCGACTCCCAGAACACCCTCCAGCACCACAGGTCCGTAACTGTGTCGATTTTAGGTTCAGAAAAGCACTCTGGCCTAATCGAGTATTTTATCTCAACTTCTTTCTACTCCCAGGATGGCCTTAAGCACCGCAAGTCCGTACCTGTGTCGATTTTGGGTTCAGAAAAGTGCTCTGACTCTTTCGAATATTATATCTCATCAACTGTGTTTGACTTCCAGAAGGCCCTAAAGCACCACAGGTCCGTACCTGTGTCGATTTTCGGTTCAGAAAATCACTCCAACTCATTCAATTATTTTATCTAAAAAATTTCGTTTGACTCCCAGGACGCCCGGAAGCACCACAGGTCCGTACTTGTGTCGATTTTAGGTTCAGAAAATCACTCCAACTCATTCGAGTATTTTATCTAAAAAACTTCGTTTGACTCCCAGAACACCCGCCAGCACAACAGGTCCGTACCTGTGTTGATTTTAGGTTCAGAAAATCACTCCAACTCATTTGAGTATTTTATCAAAAATTCTTCGTTCGACTCCCAGAACACCCTCCAGCACCACAGGTCCGTACCTGTGTCGATTTTAGGTTCAGAAAAGCACTCCAACCTAATTGAGTATCTTATCTCAACAACTTCTTTCTACTTCCACGTTGGCCTCCAGCACCACAGGTCCATACCTGTGTTGATTTTGAGTTCAGAAAAGCACTCCGACTCATTCAAATATTATGTCTCATCAACTTCGTTTCACTCCCAGAACACCCTGAAGCACCACAGGTCCATACCTGTGTCGATTTTAGGTTCAGAAAATCACTCCAACTCATTTGAGTACTTTATCTAAAAAACTTCGTTCGACTCCCAGAGCACCTTCCTGCACCACAGGTCCGTACCTTTGTCGATTTTAGGTTCAGAAAATCACTCCAACTCATTCAGTTATTTTATCTAAAAAACTTCGTGTGACTCCCAGAACGCCCTGAAGCACCACAGGTCCGTACCTGTGTCGATTTTAGGTTCAGAAAATCACTCCAACTCATTTGAGTACTTTATCTAAAAAACTTCGTTCGACTCCCAGAGCACCTTCCTGCACCACAGGTCCGTACCTGTGTCGATTTTAGGTTCAGAAAATCAATCCAACTCATTTGAGTATTTTATCTAAAAAACTTCGTTCGACTCCCAGAGCACCTTCCTGCACCACAGGTCCATACCTTTGTCGATTTTAGGTTCAGAAAATCACTCCAACTCATTCAGTTATTTTATCTAAAAAACTTCGTGTGACTCCCAGAACGCCCTGAAGCACCACAGGTCCATACCTGTGTCGATTTTAGGTTCAGAAAATCACTCCAACTCATTTGAGTACTTTATCTAAAAAACTTCGTTCGACTCCCAGAGCACCTTCCTGCACCACAGGTCCGTACCTTTGTCGATTTTAGGTTCAGAAAATCACTCCAACTCATTCAGTTATTTTATCTAAAAAACTTCGTGTGACTCCCAGAACTCCCTGAAGCACCACAGGTCCGTACCTGTGTCGATTTTAGGTTCAGAAAATCACTCCAACTCATTTGAGTACTTTATCTAAAAAACTTCGTTCGACTCCCAGAGCACCTTCCTGCACCACAGGTACCTGTGTCGATTTTAGGTTCAGAAAATCAATCCAACTCATTTGAGTATTTTATCTAAAAAACTTCGTTCGACTCCCAGAACACCCTCCAACACCACAGGTCCGTACCTGTGTCGATTTTAGGTTCAGAAAAGCACTCCGACCTAATTGAGTATTTTATCTCAACAACTTCTTTCTACTCCCAGGATGGCCTGAAGCACCATAGGTCCGTACCTGTGTCGATTTTAGGTTCAGAAAATCACTCCAACTCATTTAATTATTTTATCTAAAAAACTTCGTGTGACTTCCAGAACGCCCTGAAGCACCACCTGTGTCGATTTTAGGTTCAGAAAATCACTCCAACTCATTTGAGTATTTTATCAAAAAAACTTTGTTCGACTCCCAGAACACCCTCCATCACCACAGGTCCGTACCTGTGTCGATTTTAGGTTCAGAAAAGCACTCCGGCCTAATCGAGTAATTTATCTCAACAACTTCTTTCTACTCCCACAATAGCCTCAAGCACCACAGGTCCATACCTGTGTTGATTTTGGGTTCAGAAAAGTACTCCGACTCATTCGAATATTATGTCTCATCAACTTCGTTTCACTCCCAGAACACCCTTAAGCACCACAGGTCCGTACCTGTGTCGATTTTAGGTTCAGAAAATCACTCCAACTCATTCGAGTATTTTATATAAATAAAACTTCGTTCGACTCCCAGAGCACCTTCCAGCACCACAGGTCTGTACCTGTGTCGTTTTTTGGTTCAGAAAAGCACTCCGACCTAATTGAGTATTTTATCTCAACAAGTTCTTTCTACTCCCAGAACGCCCTGAAGCACCACAAGTCCGTACCTGTGTCGATATTAGGTTAAGAAAATCACTCCAACTCATTCCAGTATTTTATGTAAAAAGCTTCGTTAGACTCTCAAAGCACCTTCCATCACCACAGGTCCGTACCTCTGTCGATTTTCGGTTCAGAAAAGCACTCCGACCTAATTGAGTATTTTATCTCAACAACTTATTTCTACTCCCAGGATGGATTTAAGCACCGCAGGTCCGTACCTGTGTCGATTATGGGTTCAGAAAAGCGCTCTGACTCTTACGAATATTATATCTCATCAGCTTTGTTTGACTTCCAGAACGCCCTAAAGCACCACAGGTCCGTACCTGTGTCGATTTTACGTTCAGAAAATCACTCCAACTCATTCAATTATTTTATCTAAAATACTTCGTTTCTCTCCCAGAACGCCCTGAAGCACCACAGGTCCTTACCTGTGTCGATTTTAGTTTCAGAAAATCACTCCAACTTATTCGAGTATTTTATCTAAAAACTTCGTTCGACTCCCAGAACACCCCCCAGCACCACAGGTCCGTACCTGTGTCGATTTTAGGTTCCGAAAATCACTCCAACTCATTCGAGTAATTTATCTAAAAAAGTTCGTTCGACTCCCAGAGCACCTTCCTGCACCACAGGTCCGTACCTGTGTCGATTTTAGGTTCAGAAAATCACTCCAACCCATTCAATTATTTTATCTAAAAAACTTCGTGTGACTCCCAGAACACCCTGAAGCACCACAGGTCCGCACCTGTGTCGATTTTAGGTTCAGAAAATCACTCCAACTCATTCAAATATTTTATCTAAAAAACTTCGTTCGACTCCCAGAGCACCTTCCTGCACCACAGGTCTGTACCTGTGTCGATTTTAGGTTCCGAAAAGCACTCCGACCTAATTGAGTATTTTATCTCAACAACTTCTTTCTACTCCCACGATAGCCTCAAGCACCACAGGTCCATACCTGTGTTGATTTTGGGTTCAGAAAAGCACTCCGACTCATTCAAATATTATATCTCATCAACTTCGCTTCACTCCCAGAACACTCTGAAGCACCACAGGTCCGTACCTGTGTCTATTTTGGGTTCAGAAAATCACTCCAACTCATTTGAGTATTTTATATAAAAAACTTCATTCGACTCCCAGAGCACCTTCCAGCACCACAGGTCCGTACCTGTGTCGTTTTTCGGTTCAGAAAAGCACTCCGACCTAATTGAGTATTTTATCTCAAGTTCTTTCTACTCGCACGATGGCCTGAAGCACCACAGGTCCGTACCTGTGTCGATTTTAGGTTCAGAAAATCACTCCAGCTCATTCAATTATTTTATCTAAAAAACTTCATGTGACTCCCAGAACGCCCTTAAGCACCACAGGTACGTACCTGTGTCAATTTTAGGTTAAGAAAATCACTCCAACTCATTCTAGTATTTTATCTAAAAAACTTCGTTCGACTCCCAGAGCACCTTCCTGTACCTGTGTCGATTTTCGGTTCAGGAAAGCACTGCGACCTAATTGAGTATTTTATCTCAACAACTTTCTACTCCCAGGATGGCCTGAAGCACCATAGGTCCGTACCTGTCGATTTTAGGTTCAGAAAATCACTCCAACTCATTCAATTATTTTATCTAATAAACTTCGTGTGACTCCCAGAACGCCCTGAAGCAACACAGGTCCGTACCTGTGTCGATTTTAGGTTCAGAAAATCACTCCACCTCATTTGAGTATTTTATCTAAAAAACTTTGTTCGACTCCCAGAACACCCTCCATCACCACAGGTCCGTACCTGTGTCGATTTTAGGTTCAGAAAAGCACTCCGGCCTAATCGAGTATTTTATCTCAACAACTTCTTTCTACTCCCACAATAGCCTCAAACACCACAGGTCCATACCTGTGTTGATTTTGGGTTCAGAAAAGCACTCCGACTCATTCGAATATTATGTCTCATCAACTTCGTTTCACTCCCAGAACACCCTGAAGCACCACAGGTCCGTACCTGTGTCGATTTTAGGTTCAGAAAATCACTCCAACTCATTCGAGTATTTTATATAAATAAAACTTCGTTCGACTCCCAGAGCACCTTCCAGCACCACAGGTCTGTACCTGTGTTGTTTTTTGGTTCAGAAAAGCACTCCGACCTAATTGAGTATTTTATCTGAACAAGTTCTTTCTACTCCCAGAACGCCCTGAAGCACCACAGGTCCGTACCTGTGTCGATATTAGGTTAAGAAAATCACTCCAACTCATTCCAGTATTTTATGTAAAAAGCTTCATTCGACTCCCAAAGCACCTTCCAACACCACAGAACCGTACCTGTGTCGATTTTCGGTTCAGAAAAGCACTCCGACCTAATTGAGTATTTTATCTCAACAACTTATTTCTACTCCCAGGATGGCTTTAAGCACTGCAGGTCCGTACCTGTGTCGATTATGGGTTCAGAAAAGCGCTCTGACTCTTACGAATATTATATCTCATCAACTTTGTTTGACTTCCAGAACGCCCTAAAGCACCACAGGTCCGTACCTGTGTCGATTTAGGTTAAGAAAATCACTCCAACTCATTCAATTATTTTATCTAAAATACTTCGTTTGACTCCCAGAACACCCTGAAGCACCACAGGTCCGTACCTATGTCGATTTTAGGTTCAGAAAATCACTCCAACTTATTCGAGTATTTTATCTAAAAACTTCGTTCGACTCCCAGAAGACCCCCCAGCACCACAGGTCCGTACCTGTGTCGATTTTAGGTTCAGAAAATCACTCCAACTCATTCGAGTATTTTATCTAAAAAACTTCGTTCGACTCCCAGAGCACCTTCCTGCACCACAGGTCCATACCTGTGTCGATTTTAGGTTCAGAAAATCACTCCAACTCATTCAATTATTTTATCTAAAAAACTTCGTGTGACTCCTAGAACGCCCTGAAGCACCACAGGTCCGTACCTGTGTCGATTTTAGGTTCAGAAAATCACTCCAACTCATTCGAATATTTTATCTAAAAAACTTCATTCGACTCCCAGAGCACCTTCCTGCACCACAGGTCCGTACCTGTGTCGATTTTAGGTTCCGAAAAGCACTCCGACCTAATTGAGTATTTTATCTCAACAACTTCTTTCTACACCCACGATGGCCTCCAGCACCACAGGTCCGTACCTGTGTTGATTTTGAGTTCAGAAAAGCACTCCGACTCATTCGAATATTATGTCTCATCAACTTCGTTTCACTCCCAGAACACCCTGAAGCACCACAGGTCCGTACCTGTGTCGATTTTAGGTTCAGAAAATCACTGCAACTCATTCAATTATTTTATCTAAAAAAACTTCGTGTGACTCCCAGAACGCTCTGAAGCACCACAGGTCCGTACCTGTGTCGATTTTAGGTTCAGAGAAGCACTCCAATCTAATTGAGTATTTTATCTCAACAACTTCTTTCTACTCCCACGATGGCCTCCAGCACCACAGGTCCGTACCTGTGTTGATTTTGAGTTCAGAAAAGCACTCCGACTCATTCGAATATTATGTCTCATCAACTTCCTTTCACTCCCAGAACACCCTAAAGCACCACAGGTCCGTACCTGTGTCGATTTTAGGTTCAGAAAATCACTCCAACTCATTCGAGTATTTTATCTAAAAAACTTCGTTCGACTCCCAGAGCACCTTCCTGCACCACAGGTCCGTACCTGTGTCGATTTTAGGTTCAGAAAATCACTCCAACTCATTCAATTATTTTATCTAAAAAACTTCGTGTGACTCCCAGAACGCCCTGAAGCACCACAGGTCCGTACCTGTGTCGATTTTAGGTTCAGAAAATCACTGCAACTCATTCGAGTATTTTGTAAAAAACTTCGTTTGACTCCCAGAGCACCTTCCAGCACCACAGGTCCGTACCTGTGTCGTTTTTCGGTTCAGAAAAGCACTCCGACCTAATTGAGTATTTTATCTCGTTCTTTCTACTCCCACGATGGCCTGAAGCACCACAGGTCCGTACCTGTGTCGATTTTAGGTTCAGAAAATCACTCCAACTCATTCAATTATTTTATCTAAAAAACTTCGTGTGACTCCCAGAACGCCCTGAAGCACCACAGGTCCGTACCTGTGTCGATTTTAGGTTCAGAAAATCACTCCAACTCATTCAAGTATTTCATCTAAAAAACTTTGTTCAACTCCCAGAACACCCTCCAGCACCACAGGTCCGTACCTGTGTCGATTTTAGGTTCAGAAAAGCACTCCGGCCTAATCGAGTATTTTATCTCAACAACTTCTTTCTACTCCCACGATAGCCTCAAGCACCACAGGTCCATACCTGTGTTGTTTTGGGGTTCAGAAAAGCACTCCGACTCATTCGAATATTATGTCTCATCAACTTAGTTTCACTCCCAGAACACCCTGAAGCACCACAGGTCCTTACCTGTGTCAATTTTAGGTTCAGAAAATCACTCCAACTCATTTGAGTATTTTATATAAAAAACTTCGTTCGACTCCCAGAGCACCTTCCAGCACCACAGGTCCGTACCTCTGTCATTTTTCGGGTCAGAAAAGCACTGCGACCTAATTGAGTATTTTATCTCAAGTTCTTTCTACTCCCAGAATGCCCTGAAGCACTACAGGTCCGTACCTGTGTCGATTTTAGGTTAAGAAAATCACTCCAACTCATTCCAGTATTTTATCTAAAAAACTTCGTTCGACTCCCAAAGCACCTTCCAGCACCACAGGTCCGTACCTGTGTCGATTTTCGGTTCAGAAAAGCACTCCGACCTAATTGAGTATTTTATCTCAACTTATTTCTACTCCCAGGATGGCCTTAAGCACCGCAGGTCCGTACCTGTGTCGATTTTGGGTTCAGAAAAGCTCTCTGACTCTTTCGAATATTATATCTCATCAAATTTGTTTGATTTCCAGAATGCCCTAAAGCACCACAGGTCCGTACCTGTCGATTTTAGGTTCAGAAAATCACTCCAACTCATTCGAGTATTTTATCTAAAAAACTTCGTTCGACTCCCAGAACACCCTCCAGCACCACAGGTCCGTACCTGTGTCGATTTTAGGTTCAGAAAAGCACTCCGGCCTGATCGAATATTTTATCTCAACAACTTCTTTCTACTCCCACGATAGCCTCAAGCACCACAGGTCCATACCTGTGTTGATTTTGGGTTCAGAAAAGCACTCCGACTCATTCAAATATTATATCTTATCAACTTCGCTTCACTCCCAGAACACTTTGAAGCACCACAGGTCCGTACCTGTGTCTATTTTAGGTTCAGAAAATCACTCCAACTCATTTGAGTATTTTATATAAAAAACTTCATTCGACTCCCAGAGCACCTTCCATCACCACAGGTCCGTACCTTTGTCGTTTTTCGGTTCAGAAAAGCACTCCGACCTAATTGAGTATTTTATCTCAACAAGTTCTTTCTACTCCCACGATGGCCTGAAGCACCACAGGTCCGTACCTGTGTCAATTTTAGGTTAAGAAAATCACTCCAACTCATTTTAGTATTTTATCTAAAAAACTTCGTTCGACTCCCAGAGCACCTTCCTGCACCACAGGTCCGTACCTGTGTCGATTTTCGGTTCAGGAAAGCACTCCGACCTAATTGAGTATTTTATCTCTACAGCTTCTTTCTACTGCCAGGATGGCCTGAAGCACCATAGGTCCGTACCTGTGTCGATTTTAGGTTCAGAAAATCACTCCAACTCATTCAATTATTTTATCTAAAAAACTTTGTGTGACTCCCAGAATGCCCTGAAGCACCACAGGTCCGTACCTGTGTCGATTTTAGGTTCAGAAAATCACTCCAACTCATTCAATTATTTTATCTAAAAAACTTCGTTTGACTCCCAGAACGCCCTGAATTACCACAGGTCCGTACCTGTGTCGATTTTAGGTTCAGAAAATCACTCCAACTCATTCGAGTATTTTATCTAAAAATCTTCGTTCGACTCCCAGAACACCCTGCAGCACCACAGGTCCGTACCTGTCGATTTTACGTTCAGAAAAGCACTCCGACCTAATCGAGTATTTTATCTCAACAACTTCTTTCTACTCCCACGATGGCCTCAAGCACCACAGGTCTGTACCTGTGTTGATTTTGGGTTCAGAAAAGTACTCCGACTCGAATATTATATCTCATCTACTTCGTTTGACTTCCAGAACGCCCTGAAGCACCACAGGTCCGTACCTGTGTCAATTTTAGGTTCAGAAAATCACTCCAACTCATTCGAGTATTTTATCTGAAACACGTCGTTCGAATCCCAGAACACCCTCCAGCATCACAGGTCCGTACCTGTGTCGATTTTAGGTTCAGAGAAGCACTCCGACCTAATTGAGTATTTTATCTCAACAACTTCTTTCTACTCCCACGATGGCCTCCAGCACCACAGGTCCGTACCTGTGTTGATTTTGAGTTCAGAAAAGCACTCCGACTCATTCGAATATTATGTCTCATCAACTTCCTTTCACTCCCAGAACACCCTAAAGCACCACAGGTCCGTACCTGTGTCGATTTTAGGTTCAGAAAATCACTCCAACTCATTCGAGTATTTTATCTAAAAAACTTCGTTCGACTCCCAGAGCACCTTCCTGCACCACAGGTCCGTACCTGTGTCGATTTTAGGTTCAGAAAATCACTCCAACTCATTCAATTATTTTATCTAAAAAACTTCGTGTGACTCCCAGAACGCCCTGAAGCACCACAGGTCCGTACCTGTGTCGATTTTAGGTTCAGAAAATCACTGCAACTCATTCAAGTATTTTATGTAAAAAACTTCGTTCGACTCCCAGAGCACCTTCCAGCACCACAGGTCCGTACCTGTGTCGTTTTTCGGTTCAGAAAAGCACTCCGACCTAATTGAGTATTTTATCTCGTTCTTTCTACTCCCACGATGGCCTGAAGCACCACAGGTCCGTACCTGTGTCGATTTTAGGTTCAGAAAATCACTCCAACCCATTCAATTATTTTATCTAAAAAACTTCGTTCGACTCCCAGAGCACCTTCCTGCACCACAGGTCCATACCTGTGTCGATTTTAGGTTCAGAAAATCACTCCAACTCATTCAAGTATTTCATCTAAAAAACTTTGTTCAACTCCCAGAACACCCTCCAGCACCACAGGTCCGTACCTGTGTCGATTTTAGGTTCAGAAAAGCACTCCGGCCTAATCGAGTATTTTATCTCAACAACTTCTTTCTACTCCCACGATAGCCTCAAGCACCACAGGTCCATACCTGTGTTGATTTGGGGTTCAGAAAAGCACTCCGACTCATTCGAATATTATGTCTCATCAACTTAGTTTCACTCCCAGAACACCCTGAAGCACCACAGGTCCTTACCTGTGTCAATTTTAGGTTCAGAAAATCACTCCAACTCATTCGAGTATTTTATATAAAAAACTTCGTTCGACTCCCAGAGCACCTTCCAGCACCACAGGTCCGTACCTCTGTCATTTTTCGGGTCAGAAAAGCACTGCGACCTAATTGAGTATTTTATCTCAAGTTCTTTCTACTCCCAGAACGCCCTGAAGCACCACAGGTCCGTACCTGTGTCGATTTTAGGTTAAGAAAATCACTCCAACTCATTCCAGTATTTTATCTAAAAAACTTCGTTCGACTCCCAAAGCACCTTCCAGCACCACAGGTCCGTACCTGTGTCGATTTTCGGTTCAGAAAAGCACTCCGACCTAATTGAGTATTTTATCTCAACTTATTTCTACTCCCAGGATGGCCTTAAGCACCGCAGGTCCGTACCTGTGTCGATTTTGGGTTCAGAAAAGCTCTCTGACTCTTTTGAATATTATATCTCATCAAATTTGTTTGATTTCCAGAACGCCCTAAAGCACCACAGGTCCGTACCTGTCGATTTTAGGTTCAGAAAAGCACTCCGGCCTGATCGAATATTTTATCTCAACAACTTCTTTCTACTCCCACGATAGCCTCAAGCACCACAGGTCCATACCTGTGTTGATTTTGGGTTCAGAAAAGCACTCCGACTCATTCAAATATTATATCTTATCAACTTCGCTTCACTCCCAGAACACTTTGAAGCACCACAGGTCCGTACCTGTGTCTATTTTAGGTTCAGAAAATCACTCCAACTCATTTGAGTATTTTATATAAAAAACTTCATTCGACTCCCAGAGCACCTTCCATCACCACAGGTCCGTACCTTTGTCGTTTTTCGGTTCAGAAAAGCACTCCGACCTAATTGAGTATTTTATCTCAACAAGTTCTTTCTATTCCCACGATGGCCTGAAGCACCACAGGTGCTTCAGGCCACACCTGTGTCAATTTTAGGTTAAGAAAATCACTCCAACTCATTTTAGTATTTTATCTAAAAAACTTCGTTCGACTCCCAGAGCACCTTCCTGCACCACAGGTCCGTACCTGTGTCGATTTTCGGTTCAGGAAAGCACTCTGACCTAATTGAGTATTTTATCTCAACAGCTTCTTTCTACTGCCAGGATGGCCTGAAGCACCATAGGTCCATACCTGTGTCGATTTTAGGTTCAGAAAATCACTCCAACTCATTCAATTATTTTATCTAAAAAACTTTGTGTGACTCCCAGAATGCCCTGAAGCACCACAGGTCCGTACCTGTGTCGATTTTAGGTTCAGAAAATCACTCCAACTCATTCAATTATTTTATCTAAAAAACTTCGTTTGACTCCCAGAACGCCCTGAATTACCACAGGTCCGTACCTGTGTCGATTTTAGGTTCAGAAAATCACTCCAACTCATTCGAGTATTTTATCTAAAAATCTTCGTTCGACTCCCAGAACACCCTGCAGCACCACAGGTCCGTACCTGTCGATTTTAGGTTTAGAAAAGCACTCCGACCTAATCGAGTATTTTATCTCAACTTCTTTCGACTCCCAGGAATGGCCTCAAGCTCCACAGGTCCATACCTATATTGATTTTAGGTGTGTCGATTTTAGTTTCAGAGAAGCACTCTGAGCTAATCGAGTATTTTATCTAAATAACATCTTTCAACTCCTGTGACGCTCTACAGCACCACAGGTCCCTACCTGTGTTGATTTTAGGTTCAGAAAAGTGCTCCAACTCATTCGAGTATTTTATCTCACCAATTTCGTTCTACTCCCAGAACACCCTCTAGCACCGCAGGTCCGTACCTGTGTTGATTTTAGGTTCAGAAAAGCGCTCCGACTCAATCGAGTATTTTATCTCAAATTCATTCGACTCCCAGAATGCCTTGAAGCAGCATGGGTCTGTACCTGTGTCGATTTTAGGTTTAGAGAAGCAGTCTGACCTAATCGAATATTTTATGTAAATAACACCTTTCGACTCCTATGATGCTCTACAGCACCACAGGTCCCTACTTGTGTTGATTTTAGGTTCAGGAAAGCGCTCCAACTCATTCGAGTATTTTATCTCACGAACTTCGTTATACTCCCAGAACACCCTCTAGCACCACAGGTCCGTACCTGTGTCAATTTTAAGTTCAGAAAAGCCGTGCAACCTAATCGAGTATTTTATCTCAACCACAGATTTGTATTCAGTTCAAGAAAACAACAAAAATTGCAGGTAATAATTTGTATTTAGTGAGTATCAAACAGCTCAGGAAATTGTTAAAAGATATTTTATAACATTATTTTGAAGTAGAGAAGCATTTTATTATATTTCAGTTTTAAAACTACCATGAGCTGACAATGAATGATCATTAAATTTTGATAATTCAAAGATTTAGAGGCCATAATTATCACCCAAACAACATTTCAATCCCTGTTACATGAAGATAAAACCAGCATCTGGATCTAGAAGTTCCCCCTTCAGCTTACAATAATGTAATGGTTCTTGCCATTATCTGAATTCCCAGCTTGTTTGTTGTTTGATTCTGCCAGTTATGTATGCATTCCCAGTATTTTGCAATAGCAGGAAAAAATCACATGCTTCTGTAATCCATACCTATCATCATAAAGGATATATATTACACAAGCTCCCATTGCCTCTTCCCAACTAACGAAAATTAAGCAGGGTATAGAATAAATAAACAATTACTCTTGTATTTTATTTAGATTTTGGTAATGAAAATAATTATTCACATTGCTGATTGTGTTGATCTTAATTTTTGAGGTAAAAACAATTTTGTAAAAAAAATTATGTAATCTCATGAGTTGTACATTTAGCATATACTGCATATATATATATGCCTAAAAAGCACTTTAAAATCATGTCACATGCACAGGAAGTGTATATGGTCTTAGAATTATTAAAGAAACCTGGTGTTAGACTTTTCTGCTGATGGATGTATTGACAGTGACAGCCTTAATGACCCTGGCATTTGCTTAGACATATATCAATAAGAAATTGTACCTGGTAAAACATTAATTTACACTAGCCACCCTGTCAAACCAGTATAGAAGAAACTGAACCATTTATTAGAGTTTTTTTCTGTTAATGGATAATACGCTTATTGTTTATCAATTCATTCATTTATTTATTAATACTAAATCGCTGTTTCCCATATCAGCGAGGTAGCACCAGGAAATAGACGAAGAATGGCCCAACCATTCATGTACACACATATATACATATATATACATATATACATAAACACATATACATATTGTTACGAACATGGTGTGTGTGCCCATATGTTCGTATGAATCAGAGGCGCCAGGTCCAGGCGTGTGGTCAGCTGCGGGGTATGTCATCCCGTATGACGTTTGCAAGAAGACGAGAGTGTGACTACGGCGAGACTCTGGGACCCTCCAACCAATAAGAATTGCTCTTAGTTCCATAGCCAATCAAGGGTAGCGTTGTATAGCAGCAAGGGTGAACGCTTGTACTTGTACCCACTACACCCGCTGAGATTTGATTCCTCTCTCTCTAGCCCAGCGAGGTAAGTGGGGTCCCCTGCTGTAAGCCTGTAAGCCCTGCTGTGCTGTAAGCCTGTTACTACTGTGTCACGTCAGGTTTAGCTAAGTGTTTACTGTGTTACATCAGGTTTAGATAAGTGTAACGATGATGTTTACTGTGTCACATAAGATCTAACTAAGTGTAATGTTATCGAACAAATTGTCATAGAGGAAAGAGATCTGGCTTGGAATGTTGACTCATGTTAAGTGTTAACGTAAATGATTCATGCCTGATTTATGTGCTTATCTTTGTACACTTAGATTCTTTCATTATAAGTAGATTTAATGTCTTTAATTCAGTCCCATAACTTTATGATTGTGTTATCCCGTTGTGAAACAGCAAATCTGTAACATCCTTGCAAGACAAGGATCAGTTGTATTTGTAACATATATGTTACTGGCGACCTTGCCTGAATAAGTATTGAGTTCGTAACAATATTTATACTTGCATACCTTCATCCATTCCTGTTCCTACCCTGCCCCACAGGAAATAGTATCACTAACCCCCGCTTCAGCGAGGTAGCGCTAGGAAAACAGACAAAAAAGGCCTTATTCATTCACTTTCAGTCTCTAGCTGTCATGTGTAATGTACTGAAACCACAGCTCCCTATCCAGGCCCCACAGACCTTTCCATGTTTTACCCCAGACACTTCACGTCGAAACTGGTATTCCAATTCTCACCCTCCTGTATGTTCGGGCCCTGGTCGCTCAAAATCTCTTTCACTCAATTCTTCCACCTCCGGTTTGGTCTCCTGCTTCTCCTTGTTCCCTTCATCTCTGTCACATATATATCCTCTTTGTCAATCTTTCCTCACTCATTCTCTCCATGCGACCTAACCATTTTAATACACCCACTTCTGCTCTCTCAACCACACTCTTTCTGTTTCCACACATCTCAATCAAACAACCTCACACCACATATTGTCCTCAAACATTTCATTCCAACACATCCACCCTCCTCTGTGCACAACCCTATCTATAGCCCATGCCTCGCAACCATATAACATTGCTGGAACTACTTTTCCTTCAAACATACCCATTTTTGCTCTCTTGAGATAATGTTCTCTCCTTCCATACATTCTTCATTGCTCCCAGAACCTTCGCCCCCTCCCCCACCCTGTGACTCGCTTCTGATTCCATGGTTCCATCTGCTACTAAATCCACTCCCAGATATCTAAAACACTTCACTTCTTCCAATTTTTCTCCATTCAAACTTGTCCCTCAGCCCTACTGAACACACTTTTCCAAACTCTGTCATCAACTTCTGCAGTTTCTCACATGAATCAGGAAAGACTCCCTTGTGATCAGTTGTGCAGATTAATGGTTAAATGTGGATAATACTTCATTCGTGATTTAAACATTTTCCACTGTCTTAGATCTACACATTTTTTTGGACCCAAGTATATGCTTCTCTTTGATTCTGGCATAATCCATTGCACTTACTCCTCAGAGCACTTCTCAGTCAATTTCTTTTTTGAAAAAGTAGTTCCCTTATTGTGAAATGCTTGCATTGCACCTTTTTAAACCATTCCATCTTCCACCTCTTTTAACCCCAGTTAACAAGAAACATTTTTCATGTGTTTACAAACAAACAGTACCCAAACTTTTAAGCCCTAAACCCAAATCAACTAGTTTTTCTTGTTATTGAATCTTTAAGTTTGTATAAATTTGTTCACCCCTTCACAGTGCCTTTACTCTTTTCACAGTTCTTGAATGTCTAATGTAATATGAATAAATTGTTCTCTTGTTTCCAGTTGGAAGAGATGAGTGGTGGTGGTCTACTGTGTGAGTGGGCTGGACGTTGGGAAGTGGTGGGTGTAGCGTCCTCCAATACTGGTTGTTTTCAAGGATCGCGTCCACGTTTATATGATGATTTAACTTCTACAACTGTCAGGTGGATAAAGAAAACTATCGCAGCTTTCCAACGAGGCTCATAACCCGCATATACTTTGTCTTCTTACTTCTTACATAGGAACTTCATCTTAGAAACCTACCTGCCAGAACAACCTTGCCTGAAGACTTATGTAAAAAATGTTGGTGCAATTCCAGCAGGTTGTAATCTTAAGTTCATCTCTGGAATCAAAGCAGTGTGTGATGCAATTTTGCCTGAGCTGTGCTCAGATGACAGGTCTACACAAGACACACTATGCTAATGCATGCAACATGCCTGCCCTTCAATACTCGCACACCACCATTATTTTACTGGTAGGTGTTCACTTACATATCAAATACAGTACATGTCATCATAGTTAATTTGATCCCAGAACAACCATATCGAATACATATCTTCAGAATTATAGTTTGATACTGATATAGTGATTTATAAATACTGTTTTTATTGAGGAGTTATTGTTAATTTTATGAAAAAAAGAATATATATATATATATACATATAATAAATCACAAGATTATTATATTATCTGACACCTAAGAAATTGATATAAATGAATGCTTGCACTGTATCTTTTTTGTTCTTTCCATTATTATTCTTATATTTAGTTTATTTGCATCAAAACAATTTTTGAAAGGATCCCTGCAGTGTCAAACGTAAATACATAAGTAATTCAAAGTAAACTAAGCTGATTTCTAGCAAAAATGGTGGGAAGAGATGGGCCCATACTCACTGTGTCGTGCTTAGTGGTAGAGTAAACATAGTTTCAGAGCCTCGCCTATTTCCTGTCAGCTTATGGACGATGTTAATCATGTATAGGTTGGCAGTCTTATGACTACAATTGGCCATCGTGCATTCTGGTAGTCTGGGATGATGTAGATGGTGTGTTTCCTGATGGTCCCATAGCTGCTGCATCTAGATGGTGTGTGTGCTAGTTGTCTTATAGCTGTGTGGAAGGCATGTCTGCTAATGGGTCCATGAATAACAGTGGGCAGCATGTGTGTTGGTGGTCCTAGGGCTACTTTTGCTGATGGTTCCATGTTTATATGTGCTTTTCAAGTGTAACGTCTAGCTTTTCTGACTCACAGATTGCCACCCACTAACATAATGACCACATTATTTACTATGGCATCTGTGGCTCAAGACTGTGCTATTATTCACAAATGTGTTATCAATAAATGTTGTACAGGAAGCCAGGTTGCTTTTGGTTGATGTGTGAGCAATCTCTGACTACAGAGGAATTTTATAATCTTACAATGACCTGTTGTAAAGAAACACATATCCATGAATTCTAGTAGTAAAGTGTTTCAATGATCTGTATGGTTTTCTTTAAAGCAGTATTAGGTTTGTATAAATAGTTTATTTATCTTGTAAGACTTCATTATGGACTACAGTTTTTTTTAGCTATCACTGTCAAAATATTAATTGGAAGCAACATATTCTAAAAATAAAGATCGGCTTTTAATTAAAGCTTTGTGACATGCTTATGAAAAACTGCATCCATGATATTTTATTTCTTTACTTCACAAATGTCACCATTTTCATTCTCTTTCATACAACTTATTGGTTGTAAAAATGCTAGCGAATATCTAAGAATGTTAAACTTTTATATATTTTCATTCTTTCATATGACATTGGTTGTGATAATGCTAGCAGATATCTAAAAATGTTAACCATTTATATAGACAACTAGTTTGTAATTAGTTCCTTCTGTGCAGTGATCATTTTATGCTTTAGTCTTTAATTCCATAAAGGGTGTATGATTCTAATTATACAACCTCAGGACCTTTTTATGAGGCTTCTGCAGCTTTGGAGCTGTGCTCCTATCAGAAGCAGGGAAATGATGGACTCTTTCAGAGTAAGAAGTTCCATAAGACTGTAACCTTGTTTGTCCATTGACAATGATGTAGCCTTGCCCGAGATGACTTTTCAGCCATGAGTGTAACTACATACAGGTGGAGTCTGGTAACACCTAGATGGGGTATATATATATATATATATATATATATATATATATATATATATATATATATATATTGAAATTCCCATAATAAAAAATATTCCCACTTACAAATTTCAAAAGAGTATACAGTTTTAATTAATTCAGTACTGATAAAAACTATGGTGGCTTTGTCGGTATCATGATTAAGTAATTATTGTATATATAAAGACCTCACTTTGAAATTGCTAGAAGGAAAATATTGTCCTAGTGACATATCAGAGTTATAATTACTGATAATTTAAACCAATATCTGTGGTGGCTGTGTTAGTAACATATCTTCTTTGAAAGGAAACTTGGTCAGTCACTGCAACTTATGCCACAATTTTTCAAAATTTAATTACTTTCATCTATACTAAAGTCAAAAAATAGTTAATCATATAAATGACATATACATTATTATTATTATACTTAATTGCTGTCTCCCGCATTAGCAAGGAGCACAAGGAAACAGACAAGGAATGGCGCAACCCACCCACATACACATATATATGAGTGTATTGAAGGTGTTTGATGACAGAGTGGCAGATATAGGTTGTTTTGGTTGAAGTTGTGTGCAAAGTGAGAGGGTTAGGGAGAATGATTTAGTAAACAGAGAAGAGGTAGTGAAAGCTTTGCGGAAGATGAAAGCCGGCAAGGCAGCGGGTTTGGATGGTATTGCAGTGGAATTTATTAAAAAAGGGGATGACTTTGTTGTTGACTGGTTGGTAAAGTTATTTGATGTACGTATGACTACTCATGGTGAGGTGCTTGAGGATTGGCGGAATGCTTCCATAGTGCCATCAGATTGGGAAAGAGTAGTGTGGTTTCAGAAGAGGTAAAGGATGTGTGAATCAGGTGCTTGCTTTGAAGAATGTATGTGAGAAATACTTAGAAATGCAAATGGATTTGTATGTAGCATTTATGGATCTGGAGAAGGCATATGGTAGAGTTTATACAGATGCTCTGTGGAAGGTATTAAGAATATATGGTGTTGGAGGATGTAAGGCATGTCTACAAGTAGGAAGAGAGGAAAGTGATTGGTTCTTATTGAATGTAGGTTTGCGGCACGGGTGTGTGACGTCTCCATGGTTGTTCAATTTGTTTATGGACGGGGTTGTTAGGGAGGTGAATGCAAGAGTTTTGGAGAGAGGGGCAAGTATGTAGTCAGTTTTTGTTCTCTGATGATACAGCACTGGTGGCTGATTCAGGTGAGAAACTGCAAAAGCTGGTTACTGAAAGAAGAAAGCTGAGAGTAAATGTGAATAAGAGCAAGGTTACTAGGTACAGTAGGGTTGAGGGACAAGTCAGTTGGGAGGTAAGTTTGAATGGAGAAAAATTGGAGGGAATGAAGTGTTTTAGATATCTGGGAGTGGATTTGGAAGCAGAAGTGAGTCATATGGTGGGGGAGGGTGCGAAAGTTCTGAGAGTGTTGAAAAATGTGTGGAAGGTGAGAACGTTATCTCGGAAAGCAAAAATGGGTACGTTTGAAGGAATAGTGGTTCCGACAATGTTATATGGTTGCGAGGCGTGGGTTATAGATAGAGTTGTGTGGAGGAGGATGGATGTACTAGAAATGAGATGTTTTAGGACAATATGTGGTGTGAGGTGGTTTGATCGAGTAAGTAATGAAAGGGTAAGAGAGATATGTGGTAATAAAAAGAGTGTGGTTGAGAGAGCAGAAGAGGGTGTTTTGAAATGGTTTGGTCACTCGGAGAGAATGAGTGAGGAGAGATTGACAAAGGGGATATATGTGTCAGATGTGGAGGGTACAAGAAGTGGGAGACCAAACTGGAGGTGGAAGGATGGAGTGAAAAAGATCGGGGCCTGAACATGCAGGAGGGTGAAAGGCTTGCAAGGAATAGAGTGAATTGGAACGATATGGTATACCGGGGTCGACGTGCTATCAATGGATTCAACCAGGGAATGTGAAGCATCTGGGGTAAACCATGGAGTTTCGTAGGGCCTGGATGTGGAAAGGGAGCTGTGGTTTTGGTGCATTATACATGACAGCTAGAGACTGAGTGTGAATGAATGTGGCCTTTGCTTTGTTATCTTTTCCTAGTGCTACCTCGCACACATGCTGGGGAAGGGGTTGTCATTTCATGTGTGGCGGGGTGGCAATGGGAATGAATAAGGGCAGACAGTATGAATTATGTATATGTCTGTGTGTGTACATATACGTATACGTTGAGTTGTATAGGTATGTGTATGTGGGTGGGTCGGGCCATTCTTTCTTCTGTTTCCTTGTGCTACCTCGCTAATGCAGGAGACAGCGACAAAGTATAATATATATATATATATATATATATATATATATATATATATATATATATATATATATATAAAACTGCATACTCTTCTGACTTGTCACTAGGACAATATTTTCATATATATAAGATCTAACCATGAATATCCCATAATGAAATATAGTTGCAGTGATATGTGTCTGAAGCATATGCAGTTATAATTAAGAATTCATTAATGATAAAACCAACCCCTGTGTTATGGCTGTGTTAGTAACATTATTTCTTATGTGAAAGAAAATTTGTCGATTGGTTCAATTTTTCAGAATTCAAGAAAAAGGCAAGTTTAATGGGTTGTTTGTTAGCACTTGCAGAATCATGAATTATGAAATATATGATTCAGTACAAAACTTATTATCTGATACATAGTGATTAATACAAAAAACAAGTACATTACAATGTGCAAATGAAATTTCCATACTGTACGTAAATCTGCCTTTGCCAGAAGAATCTTAATTATAACTAACAATGTTAGACATACTTTCTCATTGCCCACAAGACTGGTGTATGTAAAATTATTACATTTATAAAATAACTGCTGCTAGGGAAGCATATGGAGCCAAGACATAAATACATGTATATAAATATATGGGTTTCAGGGCACCCAGTATCATGTTCACACCATCTTTTTAAGACCTAACAGAATCTAACATTATACTGAGCTGAGAGTATGAACAAGATATGGGACTGATTAGGTAGAACTTTCACTCTAGTCTATATTGCTAGGTGGAGCCGTTTTATATGTGTAATATTAGTGGGATACACGGACATCCAGTATGCTCTATGTGCTGGGTGACAACATATGGTTTGAATACAGTGTATGTCATTTGGCAGGAGAGTTACTCCTACATCTTAGGTGTGGAGCCATACTGTGTCCTGTCCCTGGAAAATTGTACTGTGGCAGTTTTGTGTAATGCCTAAAATGTTCTAACATATTTTTGTTGAATGCCTGACTGTACCAATAATTTATAACATATGCAAGATATTTTCATAGGTATTAAGTAAATTCGCAGGGTGTGCATACAGTTATCCTTTTTAAAATGTGATTTACAGAAGTTCCATTTTAGTGGAATATGTTTTCAGACTTTAAATACAATAAAAGATTACCTACAACTACAGTAATCAAATGCTAGTCAGTCCTGTCCTAACCACAACACTTTAAATTATTTACCAAATAACTTTGTATATGCTAAGGTTAATTTAAATGCTAACCGCAAGCCGAAAAGGACATCTACTATGGTAGATGTTCTGCAGACTGAACAAGGCAGTCGTCACCTCATCCCCAACCTGGCCGTCCCAGTATCAATTTTTATTTATTTTCAAGATACTGTTGTACCCCTGCTTCTTCCAATGAAAGTGTACTACCCTGAGGAACGTGTAACAAATGCTGCCTGTAATGTATAAATAATTATGTAAATTGGTTCATGTATAAATAATAACTATGTTTGATGAGAGCCTGTATTTTTCTTAACCTGCAATATTCAAGTTTTGCTTTAACTTTATTTTGTTAATGTTTTATAAAAAAAATATCCATCTCTTGAAATGCAGTAAACCTCATGAAATATATTGAAAAACCATTAACCTTTCTAAGTTTCAATTAAAACAATATTACTGTGTATGGAATTTATCTTATATATACATACTTATGGCAAATGACTCCATATAGCTTTAATGTTAACATCCTAGCAAAATAAGGCAGAACCTCACCTTAAACCCACCTTACCTCAAAAGCAACTGATATCAAGCAATCGTCCAGAGATGATAAGTATGATGAGTTACCTCTTAGTTTCAAAAGTGAGTTGTAACTGAATTTTATCTGTCAACCATGGGCACTCATAATAAACTGAAAAACTGTCTGAAAAGAAAAAATCAAATTTCAAGGAGCATATCAATTACATTGCTTCTACCCCCAAATGCATACTTCTTACATCCAAGATGATCAAAGAAAATAATGGCGACTCCTAGTAAAACATGGCACATTCAAATGCAAAAAAATAGCTTTCAAACAAATTATTTGGTATGACCAATGAGTTGCAATCTTAAAAAAGTTATAAAACAAGGCAAGATGCATAAATCCAATCAAAAACATAAAGTCCATGTTAATTACTACTATTACACGAAAGAAATCCAACAAATAAAGTCTAATTTGGATATGAAATATTACGGATCTAAATACTGGGAAAACACCAAGATGTATTGTGGATTAACAGTTATGGGTTTAGGAATTTAAAAAAAAATCTTGGCACTAATCACCAATGAACAGGAAAAACAGACTTGGCCACTGGCACATTTGCTACATACCTCTCTCAAAAGCACATTAATCAACCATGTATTTCTCCCTTTTTGTTTCACAGATAACAACTTACAAAAATACTGACAAGGGTCCATCTCTGATAGGAAAAATTAAATTGAAAACACTTACATATGCTACTCTGATAATAGTTTGTAAAGTTTCAATATTCAGAAAGGAAGGTCTGTAAGGGTACTTGTGACAAAACTGTTTCTGAAACAGAGAATGTCATACCACAGACTGGAAATGACTGATTATTTAGAGTTATTTGCCACATCAACAATATAAATTGGAAAATGTTCACAAAAAGAAATTATCCAAGACTACATTAAAGTCTTTTTTCTAATTTCAAGCATCTAAATTTTTGCGAAAAACTTTGGCTTTGGAGTAATTTTTTATTAATTACAAACCATGATCATAAAACTTATAGTGATTCTTTATCTTAAACACTGAAAATTACCACACTCCCTGGTACTGTACTTCAATGGTAATGGAAATATTATATGAGCAAAAACAAACAAACTTAAGGACTCCAAAACCCAAAATCTGAAGATGGATCCATCCCTCTTGGGGTGGTGATAACTTTCAATGACAATGCAAGTAATCTTGCAAGACAACTTGCAATATGCACTTCTAGCCTACTAAGGTCACTAAATTTTGAAATCAACTCTTCTCAAGTATCCCCTTCCTGAGAATATTTAGGGCAAGAAAAAGATAATCAAATTTCAAACTTAAGCCCCTAATGTCTTTGACATGAAATTCAGAGAAACATAAGGCTCTTAGAAAGCACTGGCCCTTGTAGCAGAGATCCACTTGATAACAGCTAAACCCACCTTAACAGAAAGTCTACTGAAACTGCAAAGCCATAAGTCTTTGCTTATTTTCTTCACAGAACTTCCATCCCAAAGCTTCTGCTTTCCCCAAAAATTAGTTTATTATGGGCGAGCCTCACAAAATCTGCCTTACTCTTCAGAAATGTAAGTTGCAGTATGAGATGTCCCTTTTTAAACCCCCCTTCCAAAGCTTTTGGGATAAATTTCATAATCTGTTCCTTTGTTCACCCAAAAAGAATCTGTTCACCCATCAAAAATTTATTAGCTCGTAATTTTGCTATGTGGAAGTGGATCATAGGGTGGGGGAGGGGGCAAAAATTCTGGGGGCCTTGAAGAATGTGTGGAAGTCGAGAACATTATCTCGGAAAGCAAAAATGGGTATGTTTGAAGGAATAGTGGTTCCAACAATGTTGTATGGTTGTGAGGCGTGGGCTATGGATAGAGTTGTGCGCAGGAGGATGGATGTGCTGGAAATGAGATGTTTGAGGAGAATGTGTGGTGTGAGGTGGTTTGATCGAGTGAGTAACGTAAGGGTAAGAGAGATGTGTGGAAATAAAAAGAGCGTGGTTGAGAGAGCAGAAGAGGGTGTTTTGAAGTGGTTTGGGCACATGGAGAGGATGAGTGAGGAAAGATTGACCAAGAGGATATATGTGTCGGAGGTGGAGGGAGCAAGAAGAAGAGGGAGACCAAATTGGAGGTGGAAAGATGGAGTGAAAAAGATTTTGTGTGATCGGGGCCTGAACATGCAGGAGGGTGAAAGGAGGGCAAGGAATAGAGTGAATTGGAGCGATGTGGTATACCGGGGTTGACGTGCTGTCAGTGGACTGAATCAAGGCATGTGAAGCGTCTGGGGTAAACCATGGAAAGCTGTGTAGGTATGTATATTTGCGTGTGTGGACGTGTGTATATACATGTGTATGGGGGGGGTTGGGCCATTTCTTTCGTCTGTTTCCTTGCGCTACCTTGCAAACGCGGGAGACAGCGACAAAGTATAAAAAAAAAAAAAAAAAAAAAAAAAAAATTTGCTATTCACAAAATGACATTTACCATCATTAGTAAATTGAACATATTACATATGATACACCAACTGATAAAAGTGATCATGCAGTGCTCAAGTTTGACTATGTGGCAAACAGAGCAGAGGTGAGACAAAACTTAAAAAAGTTGATATAATCACAGAAATTACATTAAGAAATGAAGTTCAGTACCCAATAATCAGGACATTGCAGTAAAAGGTCCTGTGAAAATGCAGGGAATGTTGCAAAATACAGAAGAATGGTTGATGAGATGTCAACAAGAGAAGCAGCTTTGCAAAGTGCAGCAGAAAAGATATAAGCAACACTCCAATCAGCTAGCTTCTGCTAAATACAAAAGACAAAAGAACAAGTATAACAGTTTAAAAAAGGAGGAACAAATAAACTCTCAAAGCAATACTGTACACAAACCAAGAAAAAAATCCAAAGCTTTGCTATAATTTCATTAGGAAGAAACTGTCGGTTAAAAATGGGCAGCCAATCAGATTAAGAGATTCATGAGGAAGAAATCCAGAGGATGATACAAGGATCTGAAAAGTGAATGAAAAATTAGTGTTTTCACAGTGGAAGGCACTGTAGCAACATCACAATAAAGCTGGAGTGGAGAAATTTACAAAACAAGATATCTACAAAAGACATTGAACAAAATACTGAAAGGTCATAACCTGTAATAGGGTCATGTTCCTGATAATATTTCCCCATCTATGCTGAAGATACATTAGATAAACTTCTTGAAACACAGTTCAATATGGTGACAGACAGACAAACGTATTTACACCATGGATATGGACCTTGGGCAGGGCATCATGAAACTGCCTATAGTGATCCTGCATAAAGCCAAATTGGTTAAAAGACACGCACACCAAAATTCTACTGTTTTTACGTGTACCACAACCTCAACTCAATGTGGTAGTATGGATTTTAATCTAATGTGGCTCCATTTGTGTATCAAATATGTCACTGGACAGACAAATGTATATACCCCATACTTATTTAAATCACATCACACTCAATTCCCACCATCTAACACCAATCTTTATAGACCAAGCACCATCTGCTTTGTCTGGCCATAACTGCTGTAAGGGATAGTGATTAAGGGGGGGTCACGTGGCAGGGGTTGACCTGGGTGTGTCTTAAACAACTTTTTTTATGTTTTCATGTTTTGTCAATTCTTTCATAATGATTTGGTTAAAGCTAGGATAGGCTTTAAAACTGCCTGGAGACAAATCAAAGTTCTTAATATTAGCAATTACGACAGATTCAATGACACTGCATATGGCATAATCAGCAGAGGGATATGAAATAATGGGATTTTCAAGATCTATGAGGTAATCATTTTCATGACTATGTTTAGCAATCACATTTTTGTGGGCATCCCTGCGTACTGAACGACGGTGCCAATAACACTTCTCCATCACAGTTTTACTTGTCTGGCCTATATAAGCATCTTTACATGCCTTGCATTTGATGGCGTAAACACCCCCAATTGTTGCATGATTTGGCCTACTTGTCATGCCAGAATAATTCAGTCTTGTGCACATTAAAAACCCTTTTAGGAGAATAACTGCTGTCCTCCACAATGGTCTTGAGGGTTCCCACAAAATATCTAGTAGCAACGTTATTAGCAAAGGCAGCCTTACCAGTCATCTTAATGTGGTAATTGTAATGCTTCCTCAAATTTGCAAACCATTTAAATAGGCCTTGCTTGAACTATTTTGCTGCTCCTTCCTCTGCTGTTAATTCACTGTATATACTCCAGTCTTTAGTTCTGAATACAAACATGCTGACATGTTTTTTTCCATGAGCTTGGTGTTCAATCAATATTTGTTCCATTCTCTCCATCATTGAATTTTGGGAATACAAGGTCTTAGAAGCACTGATTAATGTTTCACTCTTGGCACTCTCCACGATCTCTGCACTGCCACGAATAGTCCATTAAATAGATTCGCTAAGCTTATTTGTTCATCTCTCTCTTATTGTTTGACTGGTGATGGCCTTACACTTTTTAGCACCATCAGTTCCAAGAGAACCTAAAAGACACTTTGCTCGCATGATACTAGAGGCAAAACATGTGCAATACATTGTATGTTGCAGCACAGAATATTTTAGCACTCAGCCACACCACCACACTGCCAGCCCAGTGATGATCATGGTATTCCAAACTTAAGCCTGTGTATATAAAAAAAGGTGTAAATGGACCATGTGCATTATTCTAAAAGTGGCATGAATTAAATATGCAAAAATCAAGAGGTACTTGTTTATACATTCCCTTCTCTGTCCATTGACATATTTGTCACACCAGTGGAGTTACAATAATTGTAAGATTAAAGTCCATCATTCCCCCACCCAGTTGACACTGGGGCAAACATAAAATCACTATAATTCTGGTGTATGCATCTTTTTGCCTTTGTTTGGCTAAGTTAGCCAGGTGCTCTGTCCAGGGTTCTAATCCAATTCTGGGTTTATATACATCTATCTGTCCATCAACACAATTATCAAACACATCATTGAAGCTGCAAAAGAGAAAAGTTCATGCTACCCCATACAGGTTGAAATTGGGGCACATGAAAAAGCACTACAATTCTGGTATGTGTGTCTTTGAATGTCTGTGTGGCTGTAGTAACCAGGTACCATGCCCAGGATTCTTTATATTTGTCACATCATAGTGCCTGGAAAATACATTTACTTTACAAAAACACCCATAAATACACATACATACATATACATATCAACATATACATACACAGACATATATGCACATTTACATAATCATACTTACTTGCCTTCATCCATTCCTGTCACTACCCCATCCCACGGTAAAAGGCATCAGTATCCTCCGCTTAAGCGAGGTTGCACCAGGAAAACAGACAAAAAAGGCCACATTCGTTCACACTCAGTCTCTAGCCGTCATATGTAATGCACCCAAAAAACAGCTCCCCATCCACATGCCCTGGTTCAGTTCATCGACAGGACGTCGACCCCGGTATAACACATCATTCCAATTCACTCTATTCCTTGCATGCCTCTCACCCTCCTGTATGTTCAGGTCCTGATTGCTCAAAATGTCTTTCACTCCATCCTTCCACCTCCAATTTAGTCTCCCGCTTCTCCTTGTTCCCTTCACCTCTGACACATATATATATCCTCTTTGTCAATCTTTCCTCAGTCATTCTCTCCATATGTCCAAACCATTTCAGCACACCCTCTTCTGCTCTCTTAACCAAACTTTTTTTTATTTCCCCACATCTCTCTTACCCTTACATTACTTACTCGATAAAATCACCTCACACTACATATAGTCCTCAAACATTTCATTTCCAACACACCCACCCTCCTCCATACAACCCTATCAATATATAGGCCCATGCCTTGCAACCATATAACATTGTTGAAACTAGTATTCCTTCAAAAATACCCATTTTTGCACTCTGAGATAACGTTCTCTCCTTCCACACATTCTTCACCATTCCCAGAACCTTCGCCCCCTCCCCCACCCAGTGACACTTCCACTTCCATGGATCTATCTGCTGCTAAGTCCAGATATCTAAAACACTTCACTTCCTCCAATTTTTCTCCATTCAAACCTACATCCTAATTAACTTGTCCCTCAACCCTTCAGAACCTAATAACCTTGCTCTTATTCACAACTTTCTCCTTTCACACACTTTTCCAAACCGAATCACCAACTTCTGCCACTAGAGCTGTATCATCAGCAAACAACAACTGACTCACTTCTCAGGCCCAACAGACTACATACTTGCCCCTCTCTCCAAAACTCTTGCATTTACCTCCCTAACCACCCCATCTATAAACAAATTAAACAACCATGAGGATATCAAACACTCCTGCCACAAACCAATATTCACTGGGAACCAATCACTCTCCTCTCTTCCTACTCATGCACATGCCTTACATCCTTGGTGAAAACTTTTCACTGCTTCTAGCAACTTACCTTCCACACCAATTACCCTTAAAACCTTCCACAAAGCATCTCAATCAACCCAATCATATGCCTTCTCCAGAAACACTATGTGGTGGCTTTGTTAATAACATAATTTGTTTTCTAAGAGGGAAAAATAGTCAGTCATACTTAGCCATACAAATGAAGTAATTATTGTATATATAAAGACCTCACTTCGAAATTGCTAAAAGAAAAATATTGTCCTAAAGACATATCAGAAAAATTATGATTATGAATAAATTATTCATAATTCAAACCTATATCTATGGGGGCTGTGTTAGTAACATACTTTCTTCTTTGTTAGGAAAATTAGTCAGTCACTGCAACTTATGCCTTATAGTTATGGCACAATTTTTCAAAGTTCAATTACTTTCATCTATACCAAAGTCAGAGCATACTTAATCATATAAATGAAATATACATTATTATTACTATTATCATGATCATACTTAAATGCCGTCTCCCGTGTTAGCGACGTGGCGCAAGGAAACAGACGAGGAATGGCCCAACCCATCCACATACACATGTATGTACATAAATGCCCACACACACAAACATACATACATATACATTTCAATGTATACATATATATACATACAAAGACATACACATATATACACATATACATATTCATACTTGCTGCCTTCATCCATTACCATCACCACCCTGCAACACATGAAACAGCATCCCCCCCTAAGCAATGTAGTGCCAGGAAAAGACAAAAAAAAAAAAAAAAAAGTCACATTCGTTCACACTCAGTCTCTAGCTGTCAGGTGTAATGCACCGAAACCACAGCTCCCTTTCCACATCCAGGCCCCACGGACCTTTCCAAGAAACTTCACATGCCCTCGTTCAATCTATTGACAGCACATCAACCCAGGTACACCATAACATCTCAATTCACTCTATTCCTTGCATACCTTTCACCTTCCTGTATGTTCTGGCCCCAATCGCACAAAATCTTTTTCATTCCATCCTTCCACCTCCAATTTGGTCTCCCGCTTCTCCTTCTTCCCTACACCTCTGACACATATATCCTTTGTCAATCTTTCTTCACTCACTCTCTCCATGTGTCCAAACCATTTCAACACACCCTCTTCTACTCTCTCTACCACATTCTTTTTATTACCACACATCTCTCTACACCTTTCATTACTTACTTGATCAAACCACCTCACCTCACACCACATATTGTCCTTAAACATTTCATTTCCAACACATCCATCCTCCCCTGCACAACCCTATCTATAGCCCATGCCTCAAAACCATATAACATTGTTGGAACCACTATTCCTTCAAACATACCCATTTTTGCTCTCCGTGATAACGTTCTCTCCTTCCACACATTCTTCAACGCTCCCAGAACCTTTTCTCCCTCCCCCACCCTGTGAACCACTTCCGCTTCCATGATTCCATCCGCTGCTAAGTCCACTCCCAGATATTTAAAGCACTTCACTTCCTCCAGTTTTTCTCCATTCAAACTTACCTCCCAATTAACTTGTCCCTCAACCCTACTGAATCTAGTAACCATGCTCTTATTCACATAATTTACCAAACTCAGTCACCAACTTCAGTATATTTTCACTCAAATCAGCGAACAACAACTGACACTTCCCAAGCCCTCTCATCCACAAAAGATTGCATACTTGCTCCTCTCTCCAAAACTCTTGCATTCAACTCCTTAACCACCCCATCTATAAACAAATCAAACAACCATGGAGACATCATGCACCCCTGCCGCAAACCGACATTCACTGGGAACCAATCACTTCCTCTATTCCTACTTGTACATATGTCTTACATCCTTGGTAAAAACTTTTCACTGCTTTTAGCAACTTACCTCCCAAACCATATACTCTTAAAACCTTCCAAAAAGCATCTCTATCAACATACAAATCCATCTGTTTTTATAAGTATTTCTCACATACATTCTTCAAAGCAAACACCTGATCCACACATTCTTTACTTCTGAAACCACACTGCTCTTCCCAAACCTGATGCTCTGTACATGCTTTTACCCTCTTAATCAATACCCTCCAATATGATTTCCCCAAAGTACACAACAAACTCTGTAATTTGAACACTCACCTTTATCCCATTTGCCTTTGTACAATGTCACTATACATGCATTCCTCCAATCCTCAGACTTCACCATGAATCATACATACAATGAATAGCCTTACCAACCAGTCAACAACACAGTCACCCCCTTTTTTAATAAATCCCACTGCAAGACCATCCAAACCCGCCACCTTGCAAGCTTTCATCTTCCACAATGCTTTCACTACCTCATCTCTCTTTACCAAATCGTTCTCCCTGACCCACTCTCACTTCCCACACCACCCCGACCAAAATACCCTATATCTGCCACTCTATCATTAAACACATTCAACAAACCTTCAAAATACTCACCCCATCTCCTTCTCACTTCATCACTACTAGTTATTATCTCCCCATTTGCACCCTTCACCAATGTTCCCATTTGTTCTCTTGTCTTACACTCTTTATTTACCTCCTTCCAAAACTTCTTTTTATTCTCCCTAAAATTTCATAATGCTCTTTCATTCCAACTCTCATTTCCCCTCTTTTTCATCTCTTGCACCTTTCTCCTGACCTGTCTCTTTCTTTTATACATCTCCCTGTCATTTGAACTACTTCCCTGCAAAAATCATCCAAGTGCCTCTCTCTTCTCTTTCACTAACAATCATACTTCTTCATTCCACCACTCACTACCTTTTCTAATCTGCCTACCTCCCACCTTTCACATGCCACATGCATCTTTTGCACAAGCCATCACTGCTTCTTTCTAAATACATCCCATTCATCCTCCACCCCCCTTATATCATTTGCTCTTACCTTATGCCATTCTGCACTCAATCTCTCTTGGTACTTCCTCACACAAGTCTCCTTTCCAAGCTCACTTACTCTTACCACTCTCTTCTCCCCAAAATGCTCTCTTGTTTTCTGAAAACCTCTACAAATCTTCACCTTTGCCTCCACAAGATAATGATCCCTCCAACTACCCCTCTCAGCACATTAACATCCAAAAGTCTCTCTTTCACATGCCTATCAATTAACACATAATCCAATAAAGCCCTCTGGCCATCTCTCCTTCTCACAAATGCATACTTATGTATATCTCTCTTTTTAAACCAGGTATTCCCAGTCACCAGTCCTTTTCAGCACAAATCCACAAGTTCTTCACCATTTCCAATTACAACACTGAACACCCCCATGTACACCAATTATACACTCAATTGCCACATTACGCACATTTGCATTCAAATCACCCTTCACTATAACTCGGTCTCATGCATCAAAGCTGATGACACACTCACTCAGTTGCTCCCAAAACACTTGCCTCTCACGATCTTTCTTCACATGACCAGGTGCATAGGTGCCAAAAATAACCCATCTCTCTCCATCCACTTTCAATTTTACCCATATCAATCTAGAGTTTACTTTCTTACAAACTATCACGTATTCCCACAACTCCTGCTTCAGGAGTAGTGCTACTCCTTTGTTTGCTCTTGTCCTCTTACCAACCCTGACTTTACTCCCACGACATTACCAAACCACTCTTCCCCTTTACCCTTGAGCTTAGTTTCACTCCGAGCCAAAACATCCAGCATCCTTTCCTGAAACATACTACCTATCTCTACTTTTTTCTCATCTTGGTTACATCCACACACATTTAGACACCCCAATCTGAACCTTCAAGGAGGATGAACACTCCCCGCATGACTCCTTCTTCTGTTTTCCCCTTTTAGAAATTTATATACATGGAGGGGGGGGGGGTGAAATGGTGAAGAGCTTGTAGATTTGTGTGCTGAAAAAGGAATAGTAATTGGGAATACCTGGTTTAAAAAGAGAGATATACATAAGTACATGTATGTAAGTAGGAGAGATGGCCAGAAAGCGTTATTGGATTACGTGTTAATCGATAGGTGCGTGAAAGAGAGACTTTTGGATGTTAATGTGCTGAGCAGGGGAACTGGAGGGATATCAGATCATTATCTTGTGGAGGCGAAGAAGAAGCTATGTAGAGGTTTTCAGAAAAGAAGAGAGAATGTTGGGGCGAAGAGAATGGTGAGAGTAAGTGAGCTTGGAAAGGAGACTTGTGCAAGGAAGTACCAGGAGAGATTGAGCACAGATTGGAAAAACGTGAGAACAAATGACGTAAGGGGAGTGGGGGAGGAATGGGATGCATTTAGGGAAGCAGTGATGGCTTGCACAAAGGGTGCTTGTGGGATGAGAAAGGTGGGAGGAAGAAGCAAGATTGTTAGTGAAAGAGAAGAGAGAGGCATTTGGACAATTTTTGCAGGGAAATAGTGGAAATGACTGGGAGATGTATAAAAGAAAGAGGCAAGAGGTCAAGAGAAAGGTGCAAGAGGTGAAAAACGGCAAATGAGAGTTGGGGTGAGAGCGTATCATTAAATTTTAGGGAAAATAAAAAGATGTTTTGGAAGGAGGTAAATAAAGTGTGTAAGACAACAGAACAAATGGGAACATCAGTGAAGGGGGCAAATGGGGAGGTAATAACAAGTAGTGGTGAAATGAGAGGGAGATGAAGTGAGTATCTTGAAGCTTTGCTGAATGTGTATGATGATAGAGTGGCAGATATTGGATGTTTTGGTCGAGGTGGTGTGCAAAGTGAGAGGGTCAAGGAGAATGATTTGGTAAACACAGAAGAGGTAGTAAAAGCTTTGTGGAAGATAAAAGCTGGCAAGGCAGTGGGTTTGGATGGTACTGCAGTGGAATTTATAAAAAAAAAAAAGGGGGGGGGGGTGACTGTGTTGTTGACTGGTTAGTGAGGATATTCAATGTATGTATGGTTCATAGTGAAGTGCCTGAGAATTGGTGGAATGCATGCATTGTGCCACTGTACAAAGGCAAAGGGGATAAAGGTGAGTGTTCAAATTACAGAGGTATAAGTTTGTTGAGTATTCCTGGGAAATTATATGGGAGGGTATTGATTGAGAGGGTGAAGGCATGTACAGAGCATCAGATTGGGGAAGAGCAGTGTGGTTTCAGAAGTGGTAGAGGATGTGTGGATCAGGTGTTTGCTTTGAAGACTGTATGTGAGAAATACTTAGAAAAACAGAAGGATTTGTATGTAGCATTTATTGATCTGGAGAAGGCATATGACAGAGTTGATAGAGATGCTCTGTGGAAGGTATTAAGAATATATGGTGTGGGAGGTAAGTTGCTAGAAGCAGTGAAAAGTTTATATCGAGGATGTAAGGCATGTGTACGAGAAGGAAGAGAGGAAAGTGATCAATTCCCAGTGAATGTTGGTTTGCGGCTAGGATGCGTGATGTCTCAATGGTTGTTTACTTTGTTTATGCATGGGGTTGTTAGGGAGGTGAATGCAAGAGTTTTGGAGAGAGGGGCAAGTATGCACTCTGTTGTGAGA